>NC_135898.1:1517710-1658065 GCF_964194155.1 Cetorhinus maximus | reverse complement strand
CCGCTCACCCCTGCTTGTTCTTGATCAGTTAGTTCCACGGTGTTTGCCTCTGAGATCAGCCTTGGATGTGAAAAGGCTATTTCCTCACGAATTATGTTTGACAAAATATTGAACTCCTGCCTTCCTTAAATACTAATGGCCAATCCATCTCCGATGGTGACTGAGCTCTTCAGCTAATCCAGGATGTTCTAGTTAGTAACCTTAGTGTCACAAAATTGTTGTGTCAACAAGCACCGTAAAATTAATTCAAGATTCTTCCTGCCTCTGTGTGTAGATGTGCTCAGTTTGGATGGGGGGACGGGGGGTAACTGGACAGTAGTGAGCAAGGAGAAAGCCTTACCCTCTGCCAGGTGAGTGGAGAGTGGATTCCTGTCAGGTTGAATGTAAACGCTGATGGTCTTCATTTGATTTTTTTCTGCTAAGACTCTGGTCTTCCCAGGTCTGCGGTTGTTCTCAGGAGCCTGAGCTAGTCAGGCTCAGGGTTTCGGAGCGTCAGTACTGAGGGAGTGCTGCACTGTCGGAGGGTCAGTACTGAGGGAGTGCTGCACTGTCAGAGGGTCAGTACTGAGGGAGTGCTGCACTGTCACAGGGTCAGTACTGAGGGAGTGCTGCACTGTCAGAGGGTCAGTACTGAGGGAGTGCTGCACTGTCAGAGGGTCAGTACTGAGGGAGTGCTGCACTGTCAGAGGGTCAGTACTGAGGGAGTGCTGCACTGTCACAGGGTCAGTACTGAGGGAGTGCTGCACTGTCAGAGGGTCAGTACTGAGGGAGTGCTGCACTGTCACAGGGTCAGTACTGAGGGAGTGCTGCACTGTCAGAGGGTCAGTACTGAGGGAGTGCTGCACTGTCAGAGGGTCAGTACTGAGGGAGTGCTGCACTGTTACAGGGTCAGTACTGAGGGAGTGCTGCACTGTCAGAGGGTCAGTACTGAGGGAGTGCTGCACTGTCAGAGGGTCAGTACTGAGGGAGTGCTGCACTGTCAGAGGGTCAGTACTGAGGGAGTGCTGCACTGTCACAGGGTCAGTACTGAGGGAGTGCTGCACTGTCAGAGGGTCAGTACTGAGGGAGTGCTGCACTGTCAGAGGGTCAGTACTGAGGGAGTGCTGCACTGTTACAGGGTCAGTACTGAGGGAGTGCTGCACTGTCAGAGGGTCAGTACTGAGGGAGTGCTGCACTGTCACAGGGTCAGTACTGAGGGAGTGCTGCACTGTCACAGGGTCAGTACTGAGGGAGTGCTGCACTGTCAGAGGGTCAGTACTGAGGGAGTGCTGCACTGTCACAGGGTCAGTACTGAGGGAGTGCTGCACTGTCACAGGGTCAGTACTGAGGGAGTGCTGCACTGTCACAGGGTCAGTACTGAGGGAGTGCTGCACTGTCAGAGGATCAGTACTGAGGGAGTGCTGTATTGTCGGAGAGTCAGTACTGAGGGAGTGCTGCACTGTCAGAGGGTCAGTACTGAGGGAGTGCTGCACTGTCGGAGGGTCAGTACTGAGGGAGTGCTGCACTGTCGGAGGGTCAGTACTGAGGGAGTGCTGCACTGTCAGAGAATCAGTACTGAGGGAGTGCTGCACTGTCGGAGGGTCAGTACTGAGGGAGTGCTGCACTGTCGGAGGGTCAGTACTGAGGGAGTGCTGCACTGTCAGAGGGTCAGTACTGAAGGAGTGCTGCACTGTCAGAGGGTCAGCACTGAGGGAGTGCCGCACTGTCGGAGGGTCAGTACTGAGGCAGTGCAGTATTGTTGGAGGGTCAGTACTGAGGGAGTGCTGCACTGTTGGAGGGTCAGTATTGAGGGAGTGCTGTGTTGTTGGAGGGTCGGTACTGAGGGAGTGCTGTATTGTTGGAGGGTCAGTACTGAGGGAGTGCTGCACTGTCGGAGAATCAGTACTGAGGGAGTGCTGCACTGTCAGAGGGTCAGTACTGAGGGAGTGCTGCACTGTCAGAAGGTCAATACTGAGGGAGTGCAGCACTGTCAGAGGGTCAGTGCTGAGGGAGTGCTGCACTGTCAGAGGGTCAATACTGAGGGAGTGCTGCACTGTCAGAGGATCAGTGCTGAGGGAGCGTCGCACTGTCGGAGAGTCAGCTTTTCAATGAGATATTTAACCACGACCCCCTCTGTCTGCAGAAGATCCCATAGCCTCTGTTTGAAGAAGAGCAGAGATCTTATCCCCAGTGCCTTGGAGTCAATATTCAGCCCTTAAATAACAGTGATTGAAACAGATAAACTGCTCATGACTGTTTTTGGGAGCTTGCTGTGTGCAAATTGACTGTCATATTTCCCATATGATAGCACTGAATAGACTTGAAAAGTTCTTCCTTGGCTCTGGATTGGATATCCGATGATGGTGAAAGGCTATTTTGAAATGCCCAGGGCCTGGGGGAGAGACTTGCTTAGGGACTAGTGACTAATTTTTCCTTTTTTTCACAGGCTGTCCTTCACCCGAGCCGGGATGAGAATAAGAATATCGTGGAGAGACCATTGAGTTTGAGCAGCAGCCCAGGTTCCCTTAGCCAGACACCACTCAGATCCCTCTCTCCAGCACCTGATCCTAAATCCACCTCTCCAAGTTCAGGCAGGAGGTAAGTCTGCTTGCGCTTGCATTCAAAGCTGTATGTCAACAAGAAAATGGTCAATACCTGTCCTGACTCCAACCTGGGAGATGGTTTCAACCTGCAGGGGAGATTGATTATTTTTTCATGTGACTGTTCTCTCTTGATCTTTGCTTTTCCAGGTTGGTTTGGGGCTCTTTGACTTGCAAGGGTTGAGGAGAGTGGGTTGCTGGAGATGCAGAGACTGGCACTGGTACTGACAGACACTCCAAATCCAAGCCCCAGTGGCTGTGAAGACAGAACTATTCCCACCACCCCCCCCCGCCCCCCAACCCCCCTCCAACGAGAACTGGGAAAAGGGCCAAAAGTTTCACCTTGCAATTTCCTTCTCTCACCCCCACCCCCAGAATTTTCGACCAGGATTTCTGGAAGATCTGTGGTTCAAATTGGATAACAGAAGTCTCCATTTTAATTAGAGAGGTATTGTTTCCAGTGCTGTAGGAGTGCTAGTTAAGCAGTGGAGCAAGGTGTCTGCACTCGTTCAGTTCTGGGCTACCATCACCTCATCAGTGGCGGCCCAGGCTTCAACTCTGCTATTCCATTCCTCAACTTCTCCAGCTTTCTACCTCACTCAGTTTGATCCTTAAAGCTTTTGGCCATGTCCTGATACTGCCTCGTGTGGCTCTGTGCCTAATTTAGTTTGATAAAAGTTCCTGTGAATCACCTTTGAGATGTTTTACTGGGTCACATGCGGTATATGAACTCGGGGTGTGAGTGATTGTACTATTTAGTTAGCGATTCAGAAGGTGACGGTGTCAAGGGTCCCAAAGTGAAGCCCAATCTTTCCAATTAGCCAATCAGGTTGCTTGTTCATAATGAATTCCCTTTGGAAGCCCATTCAGTCTCCTGCCAATCCATGAATGCAACTTCAAACCTGGGCTCCTTGAAGTAACCCCGCACTTGTATAAACCAAGCTGGTACGTATGCACCAATATCTCCACTAGGGGCAAACAATCTAGCTTTGGGATTACACCAGAGATAGGACCATCATATTGTCAAAGCATAGACAGCAGGCTAAGACTCCAAGTCAGATTTATCCAAAGGCAAAATTATACAGCGGCAGAAATAGATCAGAGTCAATACAGCCCTTCATTTTCACTTGGTTGGAAGTAAGCAACTAACAGATACCTTTTTGATAGGATATTTTATTCATGTATCACATGATTGACTTATTAAACCAACCACCCAAACCGAAGTTGGAATGACTATTCAGGCAGGCAGATTCCCCATCCACCTCTTCCCTGGCACTAATCCCATCTCCTGTTCACATGGAGGGGGTGCTATGTTAACATTGGCCTGAAGATGCCATTTTAGGTTGAGGGAGGGGCGGTGGGGTCCTTGGTAAAGACCCTAAACCAGCAACATCTGCTCTCTCAGGCTCACCATGGCAACTGTCAATTGCAAATTTCAGTTACATGAACTCTGGTTGGTTCCAGGTCTATATCCCCAGTTTGGAGACCACGAGAGGAGAAGGAGGAGAGCCCATATCGGGGTAACATAGTGCCGAAGGTGAGTGGTCATTGTGGACGGGACATTGGCCTGAGCAGGGATGTGAGTAGGGAGGAGGAGGAGAGACTGGAAGAATGGGTGTGAATAGGAGGAGGAGTAAACTTGCATCCTCTCATTCTCTCGCTCTCACTCTCTCTCCGGAAGCTGGGTCATGTAGAGGTGGCAGACATGATTGGCCCCTCTCGGTGTCCCAGTGAGAGCCTGAATGACCTTCTCCTCTCCTGTGGGTTTGGGGTTTGCTTTCTGACTCTCCCCTCCCTGTTTGTTTTTCAGGGATTCCAAGTGGGAATCGGGGGCTGCAGCAGCCTCTCGCCTATCCCCAGTTCCCACCCGGTGCCCAGGGTGAGCCACTCAGCAAACTCCAGTCCTTCGGAGGTGAGGGACCACCGTGAAGAATTGCAGTCACCCGACTCTGTTTCTTCGAGTAAAGGGTAGGTGCCAATGTTCCCTGAGCTGTCTCTCAGCAAGTACAAGAAGGACTTGCATTTCTATAGCACCTTTTACCACCTCAGGACATGACAAAATGCTGCACAGCCAATGAAATATCTTTGACGTATGGCCAGTGATGTAAAGTAGGAAACTTGGTGGCAAATTTGCAGACAGCAAGATCCCAGTATTGTCAATGAGGGAACAGGACAGGACTGATAGGGTAAGGCAAGAGCCCATGGGGATCGTTGGTGTAGTATAAGGGTCTGGCACACACAGGGTTAATATGGGACTGAGTACAGCAGCCCCACACAGTGATGTAAGTGAGCACAAGAGCTGTAGCCAGGGTCAGTCGAATTGATAATGTCCCTGGGAAATACCTGCGGATGTTTTATTACATGAACGATATGATTTAACTGCAAGTTGCAGATTTTGATGGAAGTTGTTCCCCCTTTTCCTGCTAACCCTGGCAGCAGTTTCTGGGGCCCCTCATTCAGTCTCCTGGCTCTGCTGGTGTATCTTGATCCGTTTCCTATGTGTCCTCAGACTCCGAGCCCCGGATCATCGCCCCTTGAATAGAATCGACAAGGACTCCGAGGTTTACAAGATGATCCAGGAGAATCGAGCCGCGAAAGAGCCGCCGAGACAATCAAACCGGTTTCGCCAGCTCCAGGAGGCCCTGGATGCAGATCAGGATGGTGAGGGGAGGGTTGGGGAATTTGGGGATGTTTGAGGAGGGTAGGGAGACACTGCGGGGGTGGGGGAGAAGGTGGCTCGGCAGTAGAGGGAGAGGAGCTGGATTCTGTGTGATTGACTGTCTGGTCTCCTTCCGCCTAGGAGCTGCAGTTCAATTCCCAGGGAGATTCTCTCCCTCGGCCCCAGTCTCAGGAATATCCAAGTATCACGTGTGCGAGAAATGCGGCTCCAGCATCGTGTGAGTACAAACAGTGCGGGCTGATGGATTTTAATCCATTCAAACTGACCAAGGTGCAAGAGGCAGGAAGTGGGGAAGGTGACTCAATGATCAGGGAGAGTGATTGGTCATTCTGAACAGGGACCACACACTCCCCATTCCAGACTTTACTGACTTCGACAGCATATCACCAGAATGTCACCCTGTATCAATCCCAAACTAATCCCACTGTTCCACTCTCTCCCCATAGCCCTGGATCAATCCCCAAACTCATCCCACTGTCCCACTCTCTCCCCATAGCCCTGTATCAATCCCCAAACTAATCCCACTGCCCCACTCTCTCCCCATAGCCCTGTATCAATCCCAAACTAATCCCACTGCCCCACTCTCTCCCCATAGCCCTGTATCAATCCCCAAACTAATCCCACTGCCCCACTCTCTCTCCATAGCCCTGGATCAATCCCAAACTAATCCCACTGCCCCACTCTCTCCCCATAGCCCTGGATCAATCCCAAACTAATCCCACTGTCCCACTCTCTCCCCATAGCCCTGTATCAATCCCCAAACTAATCCCACTGCCCCACTCTCTCCCCATAGCCCTGGATCAATCCCCAAACTAATCCCACTGCCCCACTCTCTCCCCATAGCCCTGGATCAATCCCAAACTAATCCCACTGCCCCACTCTCTCCCCATAGCCCTGTATCAGTCCCAAACTAATCCCACTGCCCCATTCTCTCCCCATAGCCCTGTATCAATCCCCAAACTAATCCCACTGCCCAACTCTCTCCCCATAGCCCTGTATCAATCCCCAAACTAATCCCACTGCCCCACTCTCTCCCCATAGCCCTGTATCAATCCCAAACTAATCCCACTGCCCCGCCCTCTCTCCCCATAGCCCTGGATCAATCCCCAAACTAATCCCACTCTCTCCCCATAGCCCTGGATCAATCCCAAACTAATCCCACTGCCCCACTCTCTCCCCATAGCCCTGTATCAGTCCCAAACTAATCCCACTGCCCCACTCTCTCCCCATAGCCCTGTATCAATCCCCAAACTAATCCCACTGCCCAACTCTCTCCCCATAGCCCTGTATCAATCCCCAAACTAATCCCACTGCCCCACTCTCTCCCCATAGCCCTGTATCAATCCCAAACTAATCCCACTGCCCCGCCCTCTCTCCCCATAGCCCTGTATCAATCCCCAAACTAATCCCACTGCCCCGCTCTCGCCCCATAGCCCTGTATCAATCCCAAACTAATCTCACTGCCCCACTCTCTCCCCATAGCCCTGTATCAATCCCAAACTAATCTCACTGCCCCACTCTCTCCCCATAGCCCTGTATCAATCCCCAAACTAATCCCACTGCCCCACTCTCTCCCCATAGCCCTGTATCAATCCCCAAACTAATCCCACTGCCCCACTCTCTCCCCATCGCCCTGTATCAATCCCCAAACTAATCCCACTGCCCCACTCTCTCCCCATAGCCCTGTATCAATCCCAAACTAATCCCACTGCCCCACTCTCTCCCCATAGCCCTGTATCAATCCCCAAACTAATCCCACTGCCCCACTCTCTCCCCATAGTCCTGTATCAATCCCAAACTAATCCCACCGCTCCACTCTCTCTCCATAGCCCTGTATCAATCCCAAACTAATCCCACTGCCCCACTCTCTCCCCATAGCCCTGTATCAATCCCAAACTAATCCCACTGCCCCACTCTCTCCCCATAGCCCTGTATCAATCCCCAAACTAATCCCACCGCTCCACTCTCTCCCCATAGCCCTGTATCAATCCCCAACTAATCCCACTGCCCCGCCCTCTCTCCTCATAGCCCTGTATCAATCCCAAACTAATCCCACTGTCCCACTCTCTCCCCATAGCCCTGTATCAATCCCCAAACTAATCCCATTGCCCCGCTCTCTCCCAATAGCCCTGGATCAATCCCCAAACTAATCCCACTGCCCCACTCTCTCTCCATAGCCCTGTATCAATCCCAAACTAATCCCACTGCCCCACTCTCTCCCCATAGCCCTGTATCAATCCCAAACTAATCCCACTGCCCCACTCTTTCCCCATAGCCCTGTATCAATCCCCAAACTAATCCCACTGCCCCACTCTCTCCCCATAGTCCTGTATCAATCCCAAACTAATCCCACTGCCCCGCTCTCTCCCCATAGCCCTGTATCAATCCCCAACTAATCCCACTGCCCCGCCCTCTCTCCTCATAGCCCTGTATCAATCCCAAACTAATCCCACTGTCCCACTCTCTCCCCATAGCCCTGTATCAATCCCCAAACTAATCCCATTGCCCCGCTCTCTCCCAATAGCCCTGGATCAATCCCCAAACTAATCCCACTGCCCCACTCTCTCCCATAGCCCTGTATCAATCCCCAAACTAATCCCACTGCCCCACTCTCTCTCCATAGCCCTGTATCAATCACCAAACTAATCCCACTGCCCCACTCTCTCTCCATAGCCCTGTATCAATCCCAAACTAATCCCACTGCCCCACTCTCTCCCCATAGCCTTGTATCAATACCAAACTAATCCCACTGCCCCACTCTCTCCCCATCGCCCTGTATCAATCCCCAAACTAATCCCACTGTCCCACTCTCTCCCCATAGCCCTGTATCAATCCCAAACTAATCCCACTGTCCCACTCTCTCCCATAGCCCTGTATCAATCCCCAAACTAATCCCACTGTCCCACTCTCTCCCCATAGCCCTGTATCAATCCCAAACTAATCCCGCTATCCCTGTCTCTCTCTCTCTCTCTCTCTCTCTCTAGTTCTGTACCAATCCAATTTAATTCCAACCTGTGGGGAGGGTTTCCCTGCTTGATGTGGAGTTGTGGCGGATGGGTGTATTACTGAGTTACTGTGACAGAGTGTGTGATAAGGGATGGCTTTGTCAGTTTGGGATTGCTGTTATTCACCTGTTCTTTGTGTTGTGACACAGGACTGAGGCAGTGAAGATTCGGGATGGTTGTTACCGGCACCACAATTGCTACACTTGCACTGACTGTGGCCTGAACCTTGGCATGAGGGGTCACTTCTGGTTCAGGGATAAGATGTACTGTGAGAAACATGCACAGCAGCACTTCCAGGCTGCGGAGGGCAGCTTGTGACCTGGGCACTGTTTAACTATCAGTCTGACCTTTGACACACTTCCAATGACCACCGAAAACCCCTTTGTAAAATATCAGATGATTTAATAAAGGAATTATGGCAGTTTGTGGATAATTCTCTGACCTCTTGGCATCGAGACAGGGTGAGGCCTGTGTGTTGCCTGAATCCTCAGCCTGGATTTGAGGGGTACTTTGTATTTGTTGGAAAAAGCAGTCTTTACTTTCAGAATGTGAACATTCTCACCATTCATTCCTTACCTGACCAGAGGGGCCTTTGCAAATGTCAGAAACGAGGCCACTGATTGCACACAGCAAGATCCCACAAACAAGAATATGACAATGACTGGAAAATCTGTTCAAGTGATCAGGTGGTTAGAGAGAGCCCCAATGCTCCTCCAATACTCAGTGTGGGATCCTGAGGCAGATGTGGCTTTTGTTTAATGTTTTATCCAGAATATGGCCCCTCCCACAGCGCGGTACACCCTTGGTGTTGTCGTGGGAGTGCTGGCCTCAGTCAAATATTAAAGCCTCAAGAGTGGATCTTGAACCCAGGACTATCTGATCCAGGTGAGAGTACCACCCATTGAACCATGGCTGGGAGTTTCCAAATTGTGGAGATTCTCTAGAGTTGACCATGTATATATATAAGGCCCCTCCTGAGCTGACTTCTTCTTATGTCCACGGACAGTCTATACATGGCCCAGCCAGAAGTGGACACATTTTTGCACCTTGTTGTTGAATTCGGCAAGATCTGCAACAATGCAGGGTTCCTCTAGCGATAGGCATTGCAGGAGATGTTGCATAGTCTGTGGTTCAGTTCCACATTCACAAGTTGTCGGGCTGGTTGTAGATCCCCATTTGCTTAGTGACACCTTTGAACGACCTACACCAGTCCTCAGTCTGTTAAGGCACTTCCAGGTTGCCCAGTTGCAATTAGCTCCTGGGGAAAGGCTTTCATCCGGCAGAATTTCCATCGCTGGGGGTTGTTCGAGACTGACGAGCTGGTCTTTCCACAAGGCGATGCGGGCTTCAGATGGGGCTGATTGTAACAACACTGTTCATGAAGCTCTTCCTTGACTTTAGGCGGCTGGGTGTAGGTGTATGACCATGTAGAGGGTGCCTCTCATCTGATGTTTGACGGAGTCACTCTTTTTCTTGCTGACTGATACTGGCAGGAGTTAGAGGGGGTCTTCACCAAGTAGCTTGGCACATGATCCAATTGCAACATGGCTATGTTGAGGGAATGGGATGAGTGCGAAGGGGCTTTGGAGTGTCGGGTATGAGCTCAGGGCTTCGCACACTCCAAGTGTGCTTCATTCTATAAAATAAACCTGCTGATCTCCCTGTGAAATGCTCAGTGGTTACGGACACAGTGACACTCAGTTCTACAGACTTGGAGCACGAGGGTTCGAAGAAATAGGAGTAGGTTCAGCCCCTTGGAACTGCTCCACAATTCAAATCATACATGATCTTTGACTTCGGTTCTACTTCCCTGTCCTAAACCTAGATCCCTCAATTCCCTTAGTGTCCAAAAACCTCTCAATCTCAGCCTTGAATATTCTCAGTGAATATGCATAGCTCTCGGGGCTAGAGAATTCTGAAGATTCTCTTTGAGTGAAGACATTTCCCCTCATCTCAGTCCTAAATGATCACCCCCTTACTCTGAGACTGTGCCCTGGTGTTTTCGATTCTCCAGCTAGTGGAAATGACGTCTCGGTGTCTGCTTTCTGTCAAGCCCCTTCAGAATCTTGTAGGTAGCAATGAGATCACATCATTCTTCTGAACTGTAGAGAAAATCGACCTAGTTTACTTGGTCTCTCTGCACAAGACAACTTCTCATTCCAGATCCCAATCTAGTAAAGTTTCCTTGTTCCCCGTTAAGGCAAGTGTGTCCTTTCTTAGTGAGGAGACCAAAACTGTACACAGTACCCTACATGTGGTCTCACCAAAGTCCAATTTAATTGCAGAAAGATTTCCATAGTCTTGTGCTCCAATCCTTTTGAAATGAGGACAAACGTTCTTTGTCTCCCCAATGCTCACTGCATTAGCATATTAACTTAATGTGGATTGTGTTCAAGGACAGTCGAATTCCTCAGTGTGCCAATGTTACCAAGTTGAAACCAGTTGGCTGACGGCAGTCCAACCCTGCGCCAAGGTCAGGAATTGCCCTAAATATCTAATTACAATCAGCACCTCTGCCATTTGGGCCTGGACTCTTCAGCCAGTGTTTGCCCCTCTAGTGCGGGTGAAGCCAACAGGAGATGATGTGCACTGGCCTATCGCCCTCCTGCCGTGGCTCGGGACTGCAGGGAGTTCTTCCCTATTCCTTCGACGGATGTGGCCATCATCTGATTCGGCCGCAATTTATTGCCCATCCCCAATTATCCTTGAGAAGGTGGTGGTGAGCTGCCTTCTTGAACCACTGCAGTCCATATGGTGTAGGTACACCCACAGTGCTGTTAGGGAGGGAGTTCCAGGATTTTGACCCAGCGACAGTGAAGGAATGGCGCTGTATTTCCAAGTCAGGATGGTGAGTGACTTGGAGGTGGTGGTGTTCCTATGTAACTGCTGCCCTTGTCTTTCTAGGTGGTAGTGGTCGCCCGTTTGGAGGAGGCTTGGTGAGTTGCTGCAGTGCATCTTGCCTATGAGTGAAAAAGGATAAGAGTTGCATTTATGTAGCTTTTTACAATCACCGGAAGTCTCAAAGCACTTTACAGCCAATGAAGTACAATTGAAGTATAGCTACTGTTGAAATGCAGGAAATACAGCAGCCAACATGTGCAGGGCCAGCTCCCATAACCAGCAATATGATCATTTTTGTGATGTTGATTGAGGGATGAATGTTGGCCAGGACATTGGGGAGAACTCCCCTGCTCTCCTTCATAACAATCTTCCCCAGACTCAGGGGAGGTGCCAGAGGACTGGAGAATTGCAAACATTACGCCCTTGTTCAAAAAAGATTGTAAGGATAAGCCCAGCAATTACAGACCAGTCAGTTTAACTTCAGTGGTGGGGAAGCTTCTAGAAACAATTATTCAGGATAGAATTAGTGGTCACATATAAACATATGGGTTGATAAGGAAGAGCCAGCATGGATTTCTAAAGGGGAAATCATGTTTAACTAACTTGCTGGAGTTTTTTGAAGAGGTAACAGAAAAGGTTGATGAGGCTAATGCTGTTGATGTGGTGTACACGGACTGTCAAAAGGCATTTGATACAGTGCCACACAACAGACTTGAGAGAAAAGTTATTGCACATGGAATATAAGGGACAGTAGCAACACGGATACAAAATTGACTGAAAAATAGGAAGCAGAGAGTAACGGTCAATGGATACTTTTCAGGATGGAGGAAGGTTTGTAGCGGAGTTCCCCAGGGGTTCGGTATTGGGACCCTTGCTTTTCCTGATATATATTCATGATCTAGATCTTGATGTGCAGGGGACAATTTCAAAGTTTGTGGATGATATGAAGCTTGGGAGTGTTGTGAACTGTAAAGAGGATGGTGTGGAACTTCAAAAGGACATAGACAAGTTGGTGGAGTGGACAGATGGGTGGCAGATGAAGTTCAATGCGGAGAAGTGTGAGGTGATGCATTTTAGTTGAAAGAAAATGGGCAGACAATATAAAATAAGGGGTGAAATTTTGAAGGGGGTGCAGGAGCAGAAAGACCTGGGTTTTTTATGCATAGATCATTGAAGGTGGCAGGACAGATGGAGCGAGCAGTTAATAAAGCATATAGTGTCCTGGGCTTTATTAATAGGGGCATAGAGTACAAGGGAGGCTATGCTGAATTTATATAAGACACTTGTTAGACCTCAGTTGGAATATTTTGTACAGTTCTGGGCGCCACATCAGAGGAAAGATGTGAACACATTGGAGAGAGTGCAGAAGAGGTTTACAAGAATGGTTCCAGGGAAGAGAAACTTCAGCTATGAGGATAGATTGGAGAGGTTGGGACTGTTCTCCTTGGGGAGAAGGTGACTAAAGGGAGATTTGATAGAGATGTTCAAATTCATGAGGGTCTGGACAGTGTAGATAGGGAGAAGCTGTTCCCACTCATAAAAGAATCAGGAATGAGAGGGCACAGATTTAAAGTGTTTTGCAAAAGAAGCAAATATGATGTGAGAAAAACCTTTTTCACACAACGAGTGGTTGGGGTGTGGAATGCACTGCCTGGAAATGTGGTGGAGGCAGGTTCAATCGAGGCATTCAAGAGGGCATTAGGTGATTATTCGAATAGAAACAATGTGCAGGGGTACGGGGAAAAGGCAGGGCAATGGCACTAGGTCATAATGCTCACTTGGAGAGCCGGTAAAGACATGATGGGCCGAATGGCCTCCTTCTGTGCTATTAAAATTCTGTCATTCCGTGTTATGGGATCTTTGACATTCCCATGAGCAGGCTCAGTTTAGCACCTCATCCAAAAGACGGTACATCTGCAGTGCTGGACTCCCTCAGTACTGTCCTGGAGAGTCAGTCTGAATTTTTGTACTCAAGTTTTGAAGTGGGATTTGAACCTGGAACTGGATTCAGAGGCAAGAGTGCTGCCAACGAATCCACAGCTGACACTCTTATTGTACGCACTGCTTCCATTGTGCGTCGGTGGTGGGGGGAGTGAATGTTTATGGATGTGGTGCCAATCAAGCGGGGATGCTTTGTCCTGGGCGGTATCGAGATTCTTGAGTGTTGTGGGAGCTGCACTCATCCAGGCAAGTGGGGAGTATCCCATCACACTCCTGACTTGAACCTTGTAGATGGTGGACAGGCTTTGGGAGGTCAGGAGGTGAGTTACTCTCCGCAGGTTTCCCAGCCTCTGACCTGCTCTTGTAGCCACAGTATTTATATGGCTAGTCCAATTCCATTTCTGGTCAATGGTAACCCCCAGAATGTTGATGCTGGGGTTGAAGTTCAGGGTCAATGGCTCAGGCCCTAACCAGGGTGATCTGGAAATCTCTGACTGCTTCATATACCCGACTCCTCAGCCACACAAGTCTGTTCAGCTCCGAGGTGAGGCAGTGGAAGTGGGCACTTTTTGGCTATTTGAGATGGGATGAAAAGCTTTTGGTGCTTCCCCCATACCCTTGACTGGGCTGCAGTCCACTGTCTGCACACTCTCACTGGGAGCCCTCACTCTGCTCGGAGCCCAGCTGATGGCAGGCTATTCCACTAAGTGGGGCATCACAGCTCAGTCAAAAGCACCACCAGAGGTCAGTGTGATGGGGTTGGGGACTGTTAGTGAAGGGGTTTTGAGAAGGGAATGTGTCTGGGTGCTGACTAACACAAGCGACAGGTCTGGTAATTGAGTGTGTTTGTCTGTGTGTAAGTATGATTGTGCCTGTGTGAGAGTGTGTGTGTGTGTGGTCTGTGTGTAAGTGTGAGTATAGCATTAAGGGTTAATGTTAAATATGTAAATACAGTCTACATCATCAGTGATGTAAGATTACATGATAATAGCATGTAGAGAGAGAGAGGGTCCTGTTTAGAGCCTTGTGTATCACCTCCCTTATCTTTTAGTCCGGGAACATAACAGAGTGAGTAGTATGCCTGTCTGAGTTGGAGTGTCTCTGTCAGAGTTTGAGCGTCTCTGTCTGTGTGAGTGTCTCTGTCTGTGTGAGCGTCTCTGTCTGTGTGAGCGTCTCTGTCTGTGTGAGTGTCTCTGTCTGAGTTTGAGTGTCTCTGTCTGTGTGAGTGTCTCTGTCAGAGTTTGAGCATCTCTGTCTGTGTGAGTGTCTCTGTCTGTGTGAGCGTCTCTGTCTGTGTGAGCGTCTCTGTCTGTGTGAGTGTCTCTGTCTGAGTTTGAGTGTCTCTGTCTGTGTGAGTGTCTCTGTCTGTGTGAGTGTCTCTGTCTGAGTTTGAGTGTCTTTGTCTGTGTGAGTGTCTCTGTCTGAGTTTGAGTGTCTTTGTCTGTGTGAGTGTCTCTGTCTGTGTGAGTGTCTCTGTCTGAGTTTGAGTGTCTCTGTCTGTGTGAGTGTCTCTGTCTGAGTTTGAGTGTCTCTGTCTGTGTTTGAGTGTCTCTGTCTGAGTTTGAGTGTCTCTGTCTGAGTTTGAGTGTCATAGGGATTTAAAGGGGGCTGGCAGATTTACCTAGCTTGAGCTAGACAGAAGGAATCTCTCCTGTAACCCTCACAGTGAAAGTCCGTTCTGAAATTCGAAGTTACCTGGTTAGGAAAGACAAAAGGAAGCAGGCCGCTGAGAGCAGAGAATAGCCTTCAACTGGTTCCGGGAGAATTCAGTGTTTACTTCAGGGACAGTGTCTCCCTGTGTCGGGGGACTTTCAGGGTAATGGGGAAACTTTTATGTAGTTTAGAGTGTAAGTTACTGACAAAATAGTGTTTAGTCGTTTTTACTTCCAGTTTGTTTGTTGCAGTAAAAGTCCCCGAACATGAAATCTTGTCATCTGATCCTTCCAGTCAGTCACTGCAAGTTCAAATATATCTTTTCAAAAGTTCTGGGTCTCGATGGGAATGGTAACACTGACCAAGGTGAATATCGACACATCCAGGCAGCAGACAACTGAGGGGGGTCACTCACCCAGACTTACCACCTCTATCCCACAGCTGGTGTTCCTGCAGAGGGAGCCTGCAGCCGGAGGGCTGGATGGACTCGAGTTTCATCGACTCTGGAACAACATATTGCTCTCGCTTGATCATCTTCCTTGTGTCCGTGGTTAACTTACATTATTTGTGCCCCTGTAAAAAGAAGGAACCTTACTGAATGCGATTTGTATTGTCATCCCAATGGGCGTTTCGAGTTAACCCCAGTGACCTGAACTTTGACCTGAGTCCCCAACCTCACCGTGTAGGAACCCTGAGGTCTCCCCCCAGTTGTGACTTTATTTTGCGAAGAATTCAAGGAATGAGCGATGGAGATTGTAAAGCAGAAACACTGTGAACCAGGACCCTTCACCATGGAGCACATTCCATGGTGTTTGGTGTGAGCACATGGAGACATATGTGGAGAGCTGAAGAGAGGTGACCAAAGGTGTGGTCAAAGAGGTCATTTTAGAGAGCAGCTCTCAGGGGGAACCTGAGGTAGGGAGACGGGGAGGCTCAGACAGGGAGTTCCAAAGCTTGGGGCTCCAGCAATGGAAACACAGCCATCAATGGAAGATTAAAATCGAGAATGTTCCAGGGAGCTGAATGGGAAGAGATCAGGGATCTCAGAGGGTTGGATGGTTGGAGGAGCTGACGGACGTAGGGAGGGGGTGAGACCACGGAGGATTCGAAAACAAGGTGGAAATTTTCAAGTGGAGGTGTCACTGGACTGGGAGCCAATATAGGTCAGAGAGCCCAGGAGGTGATAGGGGAATGAGGTTTGCTGTGAGGTAGGATACGGACAGCAGAGCTCTGAATGAACTCGTTCCTGGAGGGGTGGTGGAGGGGTGGAGGGGTGGAGGGGGTTGGAGAGGTGGAGGAGGTAGTGGAGGGAGTGGAGGAGGGGTGGAGAGGTGAAGGGGGTGGAGGAGGGGAGGAGGGGGAGGAGTGGTGGAGGGGGGAGGAGCGGTGGAGGAGGGGTGGAGGAGAGGGGAGGAGGGGGGTAGAGGTGGAGGAGGGGGGTAGAGGGGGAGGAGGGGGGTGGAGGTGGAGGGGGCTGGAGGGGGAGGAGGGGGGTGGAGGTGGAGGAGGGGGCTGGAGGGGGAGGAGGGGGGGGAGGAGGGGGGTGGAGGGAGGGAGTGGAGGAGGCGTGGAGGGGGGGTGGAGGAGGGGTGGAGGGGGAGGGGGTGGAGGGGTGGAGGGGGGGTGGAGGAGGGGTGGAGGGGGGGTGGAGGAGGGGTGGAGGGGGGGTGGAGGAGGGGTGGAGGGGGAGGGGGTGGAGGGTGGAGGGGGTAGGGGGGAGGGGGGTGGAGTGGGTAGAGGGGGTGGAGGGGAGGGGGTGGAGGGGAGGGGGTGGAGGGGGGAGGAGGGGTTGGAGGCAGCAACTGATCCTGAACAGGGTCTACACTTTGTGTTTCAGTAAAGTCAGGGATGAGTCCCTGGTGGATCGAGTTCCTGATCTTCCCAGGAGTTTCCCAGGAACGGACTCCATTCTGGCAGCAGCTGGGTGATCCAGCGTCTCCATGTTGCAGTGTTGGGGAGGGTCAGTGTAACCCAGTCAGTGGGTGTTGGCTGAGACTAAGACATGGGGCTCCCACAGCTGGACAGACTGTGTGGTGAGGGTCAGTGAGAGTGAGCGGCTGGGGTGGGGGAGACACACTCTGCCCAGATGGGGAAAGGTGCTGAAGGGGAAATGCTGACGAACTCTGTATCGACTTCCCAGGGTCTGAGAGCTGGAGTAGAGGATTCACTGCAAAGCTCCCTGATCTGGTGGTACAGAGGCTGTTTCTGCCCTTTCCCACCCCCCACCCCCATCAACTCCTGCTTCAGTTCTTCCTTCATGTTCTCCCCCCTCCCCCACTCTGAACCGAGTTGAACAGGTTTCAGAAACTCTGGCAGTTCGGGGGTTAATGTGAGGGTGATAGTTTTGGAGCTGGTTGGGATGGGGAGAGGCAGACAGACTGGGATGTGGATGAAGCAGAGTTTCTTCCTCATCAAATCATTGCTGAAAGATCAGAATGAGAAAAATATTCTAGTCTGCTCTCTCTCTCTCTCTCAGTCACTATCCCTCCATCCCTATTCCCCTCTCTCTCTCTTTCTCTGTCACTATCCCTCCACCCCCCCCCCCCCTATTGTCCCCTCCAAACTCCTTTAAAAACCTGGCTCTCCACCTGTTTGAGGAATTGCTGAGGTTACAGGAGCGACATTTTATGGGAAGTGAGGTACCCCACAGCCCCTCAGCACCGCCTGACTCCAAACATCGGACAATCCCCAAATCTCACAGACAAGTTCACAAATACTAGAAATGCTCCACAGCTCAGTCAGTGCCTGTCAGGTGAGCGGAGTCAGTGCCTGTCAGGTGAGCTCAGTCAGTGCCTGTCAGGTGAGCTCAGTCAGTGCCTGTCAGGTGAGCGGAGTCAGTGCCTGTCAGGTGAGCTCAGTCAGTGCCTGTCAGGTGAGCGGAGTCAGTGCCTGTCAGGTGAGCAGAGTCAGTGCCTGTCAGGTGAGCGGAGTCAGTGCCTGTCAGGTGAGCGGAGTCAGTGCCTGTCAGGTGAGCTCAGTCAGTGCCTGTCAGGTGAGCGGAGTCAGTGCCTGTCAGGTGAGCGGAGTCAGTTCCTGTCAGGTGAGCGGAGTCAGTGCCTGTCAGGTGAGCGGAGTCAGTGCCTGTCAGGTGAGCTCAGTCAGTGCCTGTCAGGTGAGCGGAGTCAGTGCCTGTCAGGTGAGCGGAGTCAGTTCCTGTCAGGTGAGCGGAGTCAGTGCCTGTCAGGTGAGCTCAGTCAGTGCCTGTCAGGTGAGCTCAGTCAGTGCCTGTCAGGTGAGCGGAGTCAGTGCCTGTCAGGTGAGCTCAGTCAGTGCCTGTCAGGTGAGCTCAGTCAGTGCCTGTCAGGTGAGCGGAGTCAGTGCCTGTCAGGTGAGCTCAGTCAGTGCCTATCAGGTGAGCGGAGTCAGTGCCTGTCAGGTGAGCGGAGTCAGTGCCTGTCAGGTGAGCGGAGTCAGTGCCTGTCAGGTGAGCTCAGTCAGTGCCTGTCAGGTGAGCGGAGTCAGTGCCTGTCAGGTGAGCGGAGTCAGTGCCTGTCAGGTGAGCTCAGTCAGTGCCTGTCAGGTGAGCAGAGTCAGTGCCTGTCAGGTGAGCGGAGTCAGTGCCTGTCAGGTGAGCTCAGTCAGTGCCTGTCAGGTGAGCAGAGTCAGTGCCTGTCAGGTGAGCTCAGTCAGTGCCTGTCAAGTGAGCAGAGTCAGTGCCTGTCAGGTGAGCTCAGTCAGTGCCTGTCAGGTGAGCTCAGTCAGTGCCTGTCAGGTGAGCGGAGTCAGCGCCTGTCAGGTGAGCGGAGTCAGGTGAGCGGAGTCAGCGCCTGTCAGGTGAGCGGAGTCAGTGCCTGTCAGGTGAGCAGAGTCAGTGCCTGTCAGGTGAGCTCAGTCAGTGCCTGTCAGGTGAGCGGAGTCAGTGCCTGTCAGGTGAGCAGAGTCAGTGCCTGTCAGGTGAGCTCAGTCAGTGCCTGTCAGGTGAGCGGAGTCAGTGCCTGTCAGGTGAGCTCAGTCAGTGCCTGTCAGGTGAGCTCAGTCAGTGCCTGTCAGGTGAGCGGAGTCAGTGCCTGTCAGGTGAGCTCAGTCAGTGCCTATCAGGTGAGCGGAGTCAGTGCCTGTCAGGTGAGCGGAGTCAGTGCCTGTCAGGTGAGCGGAGTCAGTGCCTGTCAGGTGAGCGGAGTCAGTGCCTGTCAGGTGAGCGGAGTCAGTGCCTGTCAGGTGAGCGGAGTCAGTGCCTGTCAGGTGAGCTCAGTCAGTGCCTGTCAGGTGAGCAGAGTCAGTGCCTGTCAGGTGAGCGGAGTCAGTGCCTGTCAGGTGAGCTCAGTCAGTGCCTGTCAGGTGAGCAGAGTCAGTGCCTGTCAGGTGAGCTCAGTCAGTGCCTGTCAAGTGAGCAGAGTCAGTGCCTGTCAGGTGAGCTCAGTCAGTGCCTGTCAGGTGAGCGGAGTCAGCTAGAACCGGAGATCTGCTATCGAATCAATCTTGGTATGGAGTGACTGAAAGCTGATACCACGACGTGGTTCCTGCAAAGTTATGAGAAGAGGTTGTGCAATGCAGGATGGTGTAATCAGCCGTGACTCAGTACCATTGTCACCCTCAGCAGCTTTCACATTCCACACATTTCTCCGCTGTGATGTGAGTTGTCCTACATCCTTTTCTGAATGGGTGGGTGAAGCGAGTGACAGCACCACCTGGGCTTACCCACACAAAGGGCAGGATTTTACACACTGTGGGCGGGCGGGCGGGCACATGCCCAACCTGACTGGGCGTAAAATCACGCGCGGTGACATTGGGCGAGCGTCCCGAGGTCATCGTGCACTCTCGTGACCTTTCGGTTGGTGGGCACACGGGAGAGTTGGCCTATTAAGGCCCTTTAGCAAGTAATTAATTTGTATTTTCCGCTGCCCATCCGACCGTTTGGTCGTCGGGCGGACGAATAGGCCAAGCGGCCTTTGCAATTTTTGCGAAGCCTCATCCACGGGCGGGATGTGGTTTCCAACAGTAAATAACAAACCAGAAATATATTTTTCAACTTCAATTTAAACACGTCCCTCTTCATGTGATTGAGTCACGTGTTTGTATAATTTCTAAAAATCTTTATTTTCCTTTGTCCAATTCTCCAGCTCCCTGAGACAGCTCTGTGCCCTCAGGGAGAGCCGTCAGCGCACACTCCCCCACACAACGTGCGCAGACTTCCACACTCGCCCTCCTCCCAGCCCTACCCCGGCAGTGCTGAGCGTTTCAGCGTGCCTTTCACGCTGGCCGTTAATTGGCCGTTAATTGGCCGGCCAGCGTGAATTTGCAGCCGGGGGCTGATTGTGGGTGACAGACCTGTTCCCGGCCGCTCCTGGACCCACCTACCCGACAAACAGAAAATCCTGCCCAAAGAGAGGCGATGACAGCCTGGACAGACCCAGGTGGAGAAGGGGGGTAATACATGGCCCACTTCAGGCCTGTGGACTCCATCGTGACTATCAAACCTTCCAGGTGCTGACGGGTCCCGCTGTTTAGTTACAACATGGCTGATTTTTATTTCACGTTTGCATCATTCGTGAGGTTTTAAAATGAAATCAGGAAGTGCTGGGAAAGCTCAGGCGATCTCTATAGGAAGAGCAAAAGGGTTCATGTTTCCAGCCCAATATGATTCTTCCTGGGGTGGAATTCTACAGCCCCACCCACAGCGGACTTCCCGGATTCCTGGACCCGCCAAAGTCAATGGAGTTTTGAACGGATTTTCCGGCCCCATCCCCACCCTGTCCGGGCTGTAAGATTCTGCGCCACATCTCTCTCTCTCTCTCTCTCTTTTATCCTTTCTCCATCCATTTCTTACTTCTGTAGCCTCTCCTTGCTTCTTTCTCTCTTTCCCAACTGTGCCCTCTGTCACTGGCTACTCGCCTCATCCCCTCATGTCTCTGCTTTATGTCCTCACCTCGTTCAGTTTCTCCCATCCCTGACCACCAAATTCCCCCCCACCCCAACCCCCGCCTGTCCCCATGTCTCTCTATCTCTCTATCGCTCTCTCTCTCTCTCTCTCACACACACTATCTCTCCTTCCTCCCCTCATCACACTGTCAGCTCCCAAAGTAAAAAAGTCAACAGTTTCCCCTCAATCATTTCATCTTGTTTCTTTTGAAGATTGGTCCTGTAAGCGGCAGAGAGTCTGAGCATGTGTTTGTTGAGTGGGAGGAGGCTTGTGTAAGATGTTGTGGGTGTGAGGTTAGATGATCCCATTTGCCGGGTTTGAGGAATTGTTTCTCTTCCTGCCCCGAGGGATTCACATTCTCCGAGTTCCAGCAGCTCTGGGACTGAACATTTAACTCGAGCTGTTTTACTCGCTGGTTCTCTGCCTGTCTAGAGTTGAAGCTCCCTCCCTGGAGACACCAGCAGTGCCTCAGCCTTAACCAAAATGGATTCCCGGAGCAGATCAGCGGATAGTCTGCGGTCAGGGTCGGGCGGTGAGACTTTGGCTGTCAGCGGGTCCGAGTTGGAAGATCCCGCAGAGCAAGTCTCAAGCACTGAGGCCTGCTGCCCTTTGACCTCAGGCTCCGAGCGAGACATGCCCGCATTCTCCCGTACTGTCAGCCTGTGGAAAATCCCGCAGGTTTCCACGGCAACCCCTCTGGAACGGCATCGGTCGGAGCTGGAGGTGGGCCGAGGCTTGGAGGAGGGCGTCCTGAACGCCTCCTTCCCTCCACTGGACCCAGTACACCAGAAGCTGGAGAGGGTCCTCCAGAGGACGTTGTCACGGAAACTAAGAGAAGCAAGTGGACCCTGGGAGGCGTTGTCTGGTGGACCAGACCACCGGCAATCACTCTTGTCACTGAAGCCCCTGGTCCAGTCACAGCCCATGCCTGCCAGGTGTGGTAAGGGGGCAATGCCAGGGTCTCTGTGTACCCTTCAGAGGATCACAGCCACCAACAGCATGAATGACCACCTACAGGTAAGCACCCAGGGTGACTGTCTTTAAAATGGAGGCATTGTTGGACCAGCAGGGAGTGTAAGTCAGTGGACACAGAGGGCGTTGGGTGCAAACTCGGAGCAGACAGCAGAGTTTGAGGATGAATTGAAATGTACAGAGGGTGGAAGATGTGTGAATCTGAGCTGGAGAGTGTTGGAATAGTTGAGTCTGGAGCTAACGAAAGTGTGGCGGAGCATCCCTGATCTGGTGAGTTTCAGGGAAGATTCTTCACAGTACAGAAAGGAACGGAGCTGAATGGTCTGAGGGAGAGACTGTGCCAATGACTGTCTGCTTTTAGTAAGTGGTTTTTAAAGCCAGTCACTGTGCAATGAGTTTGTTAAAGAAGCTGAGTGGAGTTTGCTGTTTAAACCGATGGGAGGAAATTGTGTTGTTGGCAGATTAGAGTGAGCCAGAATGTCCAGTGCTGGGTGGGTGAGAGGAGGAATCTCTCCCACTCCTTGGCTGAGAGCCACGGTTTGTAAAACTAGTTCCAATCGCCCCTCCTTTGAAATTCTTTAAGATCAGAGCCAGGGCAGTGATAAGCTTTGTTGAATTAATGAATGATTAGAAAGATAGAACTTACATTTCTGTCACACCTCTCATTGCTCCAAAACATCCCAAAGCACTCCAGCACTTAAGTACTTTTGACTCATCATTGTTTGCAATGTAGGAAATGCAGCAGCCATTTTTTGCATGGCAAGATCCCACAAACAGCAGTGCGGTAACGATGAGAAAATCTGTTTTTGTGATGATGATTGAGCGATAAATATTGGCTCCAGAATAACTCCCTTGCTCTTCAAAATTATGCCGGGAGGAGGGCAGAGGATATCAGACCAGTCCTCCAGCTCCTCCTCTCCCTCACCACCCACATCAGTGTCGGAGAGTTACTCTCTGCTCCAGCCTATTCCTCTATCACTCTGTTCCCCAGACCTGCTGCTGGCTGGTCATCTCAATAGCCCATGTCCCCGCAGTCCGGAGCGGTTCACGTTCCAGAGACCTGACAGGAGACATCTCAGGAATTAGTCTCTTGTGTATCAGAGTAGCTCCCCACAGCATGTTGCATGAACCCTTCCTAATGACAATCTATTCACCGTCTGAGCACAGTTTCAACTGTGTGTGCAGGAGACAGTGTCTGTGTAGATCAGTATGAGAGTGTGTGTGTCTGTGTGTGTGCAGGAGACAGTGTCTGTGTAGGTCAGTGTGAGAGTTTGTGTGTCTGTGTATGTGCAGGAGACAGTGTCTGTGTAGATCAGTGTGAGAGTGTGTGTGTCTGTGTGTGTGCGGGAGACAGTGTCTGTGTAGATCAGTGTGAGAGTGTGTGTGTCTGTGTGTGCAGGAGACAGTGTCTGTGTAGATCAGTGTGAGAGTGTGTGTCTGTGTGTGTGCAGGAGACAGTGTCTGTGTAGATCAGTGTGAGAGTGTGTGTGTCTGTGTGTGTGCAGGAGACAGTGTCTGTGTAGATCAGTGTGAGAGTGTGTGTGTCTGTGTGTGTGTAGGAGACAGTGTCTGTGTAGATCAGTGTGAGAGTGTGTGTGTCTGTGTGTGCGGGAGACAGTGTCTGTGTAGATCAGTGTGAGAGTGTGTGTGTCTGTGTGTGTGCAGGAGACAGTGTCTGTGTAGATCAGTGTGAGAGTGTGTGTGTCTGTGTGTGTGCAGGAGACAGTGTCTGTGTAGATCAGTGTGAGAGTGTGTGTGTCTGTGTGTGTGTAGGAGACAGTGTCTGTGTAGATCAGTGTGAGAGTGTGTGTGTCTGTGTGTGCGGGAGACAGTGTCTGTGTAGATCAGTGTGAGAGTGTGTGTGTCTGTGTGTGCAGGAGACAGTGTCTGTGTAGGTCAGTGTGAGAGTGTGTGTCTGTGTGTGCAGGAGACAGTGTCTGTGTAGGTCAGTGTGAGAGTGTGTGTCTGTGTGTGCAGGAGACAGTGTCTGTGTAGATCAGTGTGAGAGTGTGTGTGTCTGTGTGTGTGCAGGAGACAGTGTCTGTGTAGATCAGTGTGAGAGTGTGTGTGTCTGTGTGTGTGCAGGAGACAGTGTCTGTGTAGATCAGTGTGAGAGTGTGTGTGTCTGTGTGTGTGCAGGAGACAGTGTCTGTGTAGGTCAGTGTGAGAGTTTGTGTGCCTGTGTGTGTGCGGGAGACAGTGTCTGTGTAGATCAGTGTGAGTGTGTGTGTGTCTGTGTGTGTGCGGGAGACAGTGTCTGTGTAGATCAGTGTGAGAGTGTGTGTGTCTGTGTGTGTGCGGGAGACAGTGTCTGTGTAGATCAGTGTGAGAGTGTGTGTGTCTGTGTGTGTGCGGGAGACAGTGTCTGTGTAGGTCAGTGTGAGAGTGTGTGTGTCTGTGTGTGTGCAGGAGACAGTGTCTGTGTAGGTCAGTGTGAGAGTGTGTGTGTCTGTGTGTGTGCGGGAGACAGTGTCTGTGTAGATCAGTGTGAGAGTGTGTGTGTCTGTGTGTGTGCAGGAGACAGTGTCTGTGTAGGTCAGTGTGAGAGTGTGTGTGTCTGTGTGTGTGCGGGAGACAGTGTCTGTGTAGGTCAGTGTGAGAGTGTGTGTGTGTGTGTGTGTGCAGGAGACAGTGTCTGTGTAGATCAGTGTGAGAGTGTGTGTGTCTGTGTGTGTGTAGGAGACAGTGTCTGTGTAGATCAGTGTGAGAGTGTGTGTGTCTGTGTGTGTGCGGGAGACAGTGTCTGTGTAGATCAGTGTGAGAGTGTGTGTGTCTGTGTGTGTGCGGGAGACAGTGTCTGTGTAGATCAGTGTGAGAGTGTGTGTGTCTGTGTGTGTGCAGGAGACAGTGTCTGTGTAGATCAGTGTGAGAGTTTGTGTGTGTCTGTGTGTGTGTAGGAGACAGTGTCTGTGTAGATCAGTGTGAGAGTGTGTGTGTCTGTGTGTGTGCAGGAGACAGTGTCTGTGTAGGTCAGTGTGAGAGTGTGTGTGCCTGTGTGTGTGCGGGAGACAGTGTCTGTGTAGATCAGTGTGAGTGTGTGTGTCTGTGTGTGTGCGGGAGACAGTGTCTGTGTAGATCAGTGTGAGAGTGTGTGTGTCTGTGTGTGTGCGGGAGACAGTGTCTGTGTAGATCAGTGTGAGAGTGTGTGTGTCTGTGTGTGTGTAGGAGACAGTGTCTGTGTAGATCAGTGTGAGAGTGTGTGTGTCTGTGTGTGTGCGGGAGACAGTGTCTGTGTAGATCAGTGTGAGAGTGTGTGTGCCTGTGTGTGTGCGGGAGACAGTGTCTGTGTAGATCAGTGTGAGTGTGTGTGTGTCTGTGTGTGTGCGGGAGACAGTGTCTGTGTAGATCAGTGTGAGAGTGTGTGTGTCTGTGTGTGTGCGGGAGACAGTGTCTGTGTAGATCAGTGTGAGAGTGTGTGTGTCTGTGTGTGTGCGGGAGACAGTGTCTGTGTAGGTCAGTGTGAGAGTGTGTGTGTCTGTGTGTGTGTAGGAGACAGTGTCTGTGTAGATCAGTGTGAGAGTGTGTGTATGTGTAATTTTTTCATTCCTATTTGGGATGTGACATTGCTAGCAAGGGTGACATTTATTTTTCCTTGATACCTAGTTGCCTTGAGAAGGCGACGTGAGCTGTCTTTTTCTCAGTGGCTTTCTCAGCCATTTCAGAGTCTTGTTAAGAGTGGCACTGGAGTCACATGTGGGTGAGACCAGCTGAGTGTCCATTGACTAGTACAGTAACTGAGCGCCTAGTTAATATTCAGATGGCGGGCAGGAACTGGGGGAGTCACTTGGGCTTCTAGATAGAATGATAGAATTAGATTGAAACGGTAATTGTTGGGTGAGGAGGTACATGTGTGTCTCTGCAAATAAATGCTTTAAGTGTGTAAAGATTGTGCTCCAGTTCGATTCCTTCACTACTTGACTTTCCTCGGTAGCTCAGTAAACATGGCAGGTTTCTCTCCCCATAGGACATTCATGAACCAGACGGGTTTTGAAAACAATCTGATTGTTTCACGGTCACTATTACTGAGACTAGTTTTTAATTCCAGATTTATTTCAGTAAGGGATTTCTGAGATTTGAACAGCTATCTCTGAATCATCTGTGCTTGTGTCACTGGATTCCTGGCAGTCATATAGCTGTTCTTATTATCATAGCTTTATTGTGTCTCACCGTAAATGGCAACTCGCAACACCTCAGAGTGAATCCTCCACTCCCTCGAACTTCGTCCTATGGAACGGTGCCAATGTTTGGTTTCTGTTGGCAGCTATGAGCTGAATGAGATGTGTTGTTGTCTGGGTGTGAAACTACCTGTGGGTTTGAAGGTACAGGTTTTTCTGAGAATGTAAGTTGAGTCATTTAACACCACTCCCTGGCTGGAGAGCTGGAACCGAGATCAACCCAGTGCCCCCTTGTCTCCCTGTCTCCCAGTCGGAATTGTGACTTTCTGCATCTTGTCTGTCTCAGGAGAAATGGGAAGTACCTGGCGCCAGGGCTCCAGGCTGGAGGTACCTGGAGCAGGTGTGTCGCTTGTTGGACAGGATCACTGACCTTCAGGAAAGGAACTCAGTGCTGAAACAAGACAAACTGCAGATGGAAGAGAAACTGAGACAAAAAGAAAAGCAACAGGTATCATTAAAGACGGCTCCTTGGCATTGCCCACCCACAGGGCTGCTGGCATCATCCTCCCCACTGACCTTCCATGGGGGGTGAGGGGGATCCTTGGCATTGCCCACCCGGAGGGCCACTGGCACCCTTCCCATTCCACATCCATAACAACCCCCACCTCTTCACCTCCAGGCACCACTGACGCCCTTCTCCCTCCTCTAGGGGGCCACCATCACTGCCCCCTGGGGGTCACTGACTCTCTTCTCCCACCCTGGGGCTTATTGCAAGTGGACCTTGCTCTCTAATCTCAGCTAGTGGTTGAGTTATGCTGAACCCTCTCGGGCTGCTGTCACCCCCCCAGGACTCACACGAGCTCGATAGTCAACAGAGAGTCCGGGATATTCACACGAGCTGGTTCCGACACTGATCTGCCGGGCGCTGGTTTATCACTTCAGACAAGTGTAAAATGGGTCTGTTTAACAGGTTTCATTCCGAGGTTAAGTAAGTGTGTTTCTGCTTGATATAGTCCGTGTGGAAGTAGCCATGATACCTTTCTGTCATACAGGAGCTTCAGCAACACTATTGTTCCTGTGGTTCAGCAGCTTTGTACCTGGGAGCGACAGGAGAACCCCATCGGCGCGGGCACAAGGATTCTCCACGTCTCACTCACAATCCCACAGCCCCTTCCCCACATCAGCCCCAACACTCCCTGGAACATTCTGGGCACCATTGCCACATCTCCTTACAAAAGAGATGGGCATCCGACTCCGGCAACTTGTGTCAGGCGAATGGTGAGATTGTGTGAATGTTAATAAATTCTCTGCATGATCGTTTTATAACGTGGAATTATCTGGAAATTAGCATTTAAGGTCAATAGATTTGGTCAAGCGAATATTGGGGGAGACATTTGACCACGGGAGGGGAGGGCAGATGGCAAGGATTAGGGGGGGATGGGTGAGTGACAGACCAAGGAATCGGGGTTCGGGGACAGTTGTCATGGCAGAACACAGGGGTCAGTGGGGGCGGGCAGTAATTGGTCGGAGCTGATAGGAATGGAGGGGTTTGAGGAGCTGGGAGTTGAGGGGTGGTATTGGGGGTGATGGGAACATCAGGGTTTAAGTTACAAACTTTCCAGGAGGTTCCAAGGCACCAACAGTGGCCCAATGGGAAGTGCTCTCACCCAACTCATAGTCAGGAGGTTAGGAGATTATTACGAGGTCTTCCCCAGGGACTCAGCCACAAAATCACTCCCAATGCAGGACTGAAGGAGCACTGCCCTGTCAGAGGATCATTACTGAGGGAGAGCTGCACTGTCGGAGGGTCAGTACTGAGGGAGTGCTGCACTGTCAGAGGGTCAGTACTGAGGGAGTGCTGCACTGTCAGAGGGTCAGTACTGAGGGAGTGCTGCACTGTCAGAGGGTCAGTACTGAGGGAGTGCTGCACTGTCAGAGGGTCAGTACTGAGGGAGTGCTGCACTGTCAGAGGGTCAGTACTGAGGGAGTGCTGCACTGTCGGAGGGTCAGTACTGAGGGAGTGCTGCACTGTCGGAGGGTCAGTACTGAGGGAGTGCTGCACTGTCAGAGGGTCAGTACTGAGGGAGTGCTGCACTGTCGGAGGGTCAGTACTGAGGGAGTGCTGCACTGTCGGAGGGTCAGTACTGAGGGAGTGCTGCACTGTCGGAGGGTCAGTACTGAGGGAGTGCTGCACTGTCGGAGGGTCAGTACTGAGGGAGTGCTGCACTGTCAGAGGGTCAGTACTGAGGGAGTGCTGCACTGTCAGAGGGTCAGTACTGAGGGAGTGCTGCACTGTCAGAGGGTCAGTACTGAGGGAGTGCTGCACTGTCAGAGGGTCAGTACTGAGGGAGTGCTGCACTGTTGGAGGGTCAGTACTGAGGGAGTGCTGCAGTGTTGGGGGGTCAGTACTGAGGGAGTGCTGCACTGTCAGAGGGTCAATACTCTGGGAGTGCTGCACTGTCAGAGAGTCACTACTCAGGGACTGCTGCACTGTCAGAGGGTCAGTACTGAGGGAGTGCTGCACTGTCAGAGGGTCAGTACTGAGGGAGTGCTGCACTGTCAGAGGGTCAGTACTGAGGGAGTGCTGCACTGTCACAGGGTCAGTACTGAGGGAGCGCTGCACTGTCAGTGGGTCAGTACTGAGGGAGAGCTGCACTGTCAGAGGGTCAGTACTGAGGGAGTGCTGCACTGTTGGAGGGTCAGTGTTGAGGGAGCGCTGCACTGTTAGAGGGTCAGTACTGAGGGAGTGCTGCACTGTCAGTGGGTCAGTACTGAGGGAGTGCTGCACTGTCAGAGGGTCAGTACTGAGGGAGTGCTGCACTGTCAGAGGGTCAGTACTGAGGGAGTGCTGCACTGTTAGAGGGTCAGTACTGAGGGAGTGCTGCACTGTCAGAGGGTCAGTACTGAGGGAGTGCTGCACTGTCAGAGGGTCAGTACTGAGGGAGTGCTGCACTGTCAGAGGGTCAGTACTGAGGGAGTGCTGCACTGTCAGAGGGTCAGTACTGAGGGAGTGCTGCACTGTCAGAGGGTCAGTACTGAGGGAGTGCTGCACTGTCAGAGGGTCAGTACTGAGGGAGTGCTGCACTGTCAGAGGGTCAGTACTGAGGGAGTGCTGCACTGTTGGTGGTGGTGTCTTTCTGAGACGAGTCTGCCCTCTGAAATGCGTGAGGCATACTGAATTCGGGGGAAAACTTTGGAGACGTGTTGTGAATGACATTCACTTGACAACTTGTCAAGAAGAGGGTGAGAGTTAGATTCTGCACAGGAGCAAGACTGAGAGACTCTAAGAGCTGGGCTTTTATCTCTGACCACTCCCTGATCTCCTGCTTTTCTCATTATTCTCCTTTCACAGGGGGCAGCATGTTCCACCTCGATGAAGCTGATTCCTGTCAATATGGGAGTAAGGATCATCTATCCTGCAGGGTTCATAGAGAAACCTTTCAGCCTAATACTGCTCACGTTACCAAGGTGAAGTGTTGCTGCTGCCATGTACAGAGTTATTGCACACACTGTGACCATTCAGCCCATCATGTCTGTGCTGACGCTCACTCCACCTGCTGAGGTCTACTCTCACCCCCTTTGCCTGTGCATCTTTTACAAACTCTTTTCCCAGATCCCGACCCCCGTTTTATCTGATGTCCCAGTCTCTGCCCCAATAGCCACATGTGGTGATAGCTTTTCTGTCTGAATATTCCTTTTGATCTCCTCTTTCATTCTTCCGATCTTTATCCTTAGTCAATGTCTCGTTGGTGTGAGTGTTTTTTTTCCATTTGTCCCTTTTCACAAACTCTCCAAATGTTGAAACATTCTATTAAATCTCCCACTTCACTTTCTGTCTTTCACATTGTCGGTGTCTCTGTCTATCTTTACCCTCCCATCTCCATGAGGGAGGTAGATGAGGCCCAGAGGGCAGAGAGTAGGGAGGGAGGAGTTGCTTTTGTTTGTAGTTTCACTGCCTCTTTTCCCCTCCGGTAACAGGGTGCATGGAACCGGGACCTGAACAAAGACTCGCGCAGATACAGCATCATCTACTTCTTTACAATTTCAGTCCCTGTGTACGAAAGCCAGAATTCTATTTGCTTTTCCTAACTCCCACAGCTAAAGATTCCCCGTGTTTCTGTTCGTCGTTCTCTTCCTTTGCTGTTACAATCTCAACATTTGGAGTGCATCCCATTGAGTTTCCGTTTCCAAGACGCACGGCTTCACATCCCCCTGCACTAAACTCTATCTGCCCCCTGCTTCACATCCCCCTGTACTAAACTCTATCTGCCCCCTGCTTCACATCCCCCTGTACTAAACTCTATCTGCCCCCTGCTTCACATCCCCCTGTACTAAACTCTATCTGCCCCCTGCTTCACATCCCCCTGTACTAAACTCTATCTGCCCCCTGCTTCACATCCCCCTGTACTAAACTCTATCTGCCCCCTGCTTCACATCCCCCTGTACTAAACTCTATCTGCCCCCTGCTTCACATCCCCCTGTACTAAACTCTATCTGCCCCCTGTCTGCCCAGTCCATCCGGTTTGCCATCTACCACAAGCCTCAATATTATTCCTGTACTTCCATCCACATCATCTCTACAGAGGGAAACTGACAAAGGTCCAAACACAGATTCTGGGCCTTGCCTTTATTCATATCCCACCAGTCTTAAAAATATCCCTTCCCCCCTCAAAGACTTTGACTTCTGGGCCCCATCTATCCCTCCAACAAATAGCAGACGCATTCATTTTCATTATAAATCTCTGATCTGGCAGCTGATCAAATGCTGCTCGTAGACACATGGACATAAAACTCACGGCTCTCCCGACTGGGGTGTTTTTTGCAATCGTCACTGATTGAGCCCATCTCTCCCAACCCTTCATCCTGAAGTGCCAACTTGAAGCCACTCACCTGCATTGAACTGAAGTCCAAATGTCTCCTTCCTTTTTCCAGGCCCATCAGCCTCACTGGGGTAGAGTGAGGGACGTGCTGCATCGCTTGAAGGGCAAGTCCAGGAGGAGAGGCAGTTTTGTGAGCCAGTTTAAAGGCTCCAGTCATCAGAACCACCGGTAAACTATGAAAGGAAAACCTGATGCAGACAGACTGGGAGAATGCAAATACTCAACAGGCTGTCAGGCTGAAGCTGGGAAGTCAGCGGGTGGGGGTGGGGGGGTGGGTGGGGCGGGGTGCAGTTGGAGATGGGAGATGGGGATTAGGGGGTGGGTGGGGGGTGGGAGGTGGGGATTGGGGGGGTGGGTGGGGGGTGGGAGGTAGGGGGGATTAGGGGGGTGGGTGAGGGTTGGAGGAGGGGGATTGGGGGGTGGGTGGGGGTCGGAGGAGGGGGATTGGGGGTGGTTGGGGGTCAGAGGAGGGGGATTGGGGGGTTGGGGGGGTTGGAGGAGGGGGATTCGGGGTTGGGTGGGGGTCGGGGGGAATTGGGGGTTGGGTGGGGGTCGGAGGAGGGGGATTGGGGGGGGTGGGTGGGGGTCAGAGGAGGGGGATTGGGGGGGGTGGGTGGGGGTCAGAGGAGGGGGATTGGGGGGGGTGGGTGGGGGTCAGAGGAGGGGGATTGGGGGGGGTGGGTGGGGGTCAGAGGAGGGGGATTGGGGGGGTGGGTGGGGGTCGGATGGGTGGGGGTCGGGTGGGTGAGGGTCGGGTGGGTGGGGGTCGGGTGATGGGTGGGGGTCGGGTGATGGGTGGGGGTCGGGTGGGTGGGGGTCGGGTGATGGGTGGGGGTCGGGTGGGTGGGGGTCGGGTGGGTGAGGGTCGGGTGGGTGGGGGTCGGGTGATGGGTGGGGGTCGGGTGGGTGAGGGTCGGGTGGGTGGGGGTCGGGTGGGTGGGGGTCGGGTGGGTGGGGGTCGGGTGATGGGTGGGGGTCGGGTGATGGGTGGGGGTCGGGTGATGGGTGGGGGTCGGGTGATGGGTGGGGGTCGGGTGATGGGTGGGGGTCGGGTGGGTGGGGGTCGGGTGGGTGAGGGTCGGGTGGGTGGGGGTCGGGTGATGGGTGGGGGTCGGGTGGGTGGGGGTCGGGTGGGTGGGGGTCGGGTGGGTGGGGGTCGGGTGGGTGGGGGTCGGGTGGGTGAGGGTCGGGTGGGTGGGGGTCGGGTGGGTGGGGGTCGGGTGGGTGGGGGTCGGGTGGGTGGGGGTCGGGTGATGGGTGGGGGTCGGGTGGGTGGGGGTCGGGTGGGTGAGGGTCGGGTGGGTGGGGGTCGGGTGGGTGGGGGTCGCTTTGGGAGCTTCCACAACATCAAAGAAGAGTTTGAAGGTTGAGTTTTGTCTTTTTGGAAGTGAGGGAAGCTGAATGAAGAGAATTGTTTGTGTTGATGAAGCTTCAGGATAACAGTGTCGGAGAGAGAGCAGAGAAGGATATTAAAAGGTTTGGGCGAGAGATGCCACATCTCAGCAGAGAATAAACAGGAAGACGCAGCTTCCTATTGTCCTGTTTTGGGGGAACCTGGTCCACACTGAGGAAGCCTTTTCTACTGACTGGCAGTGAAGGTGCATCTAGCGCAGAGTGTGTGAACCCTCCAGTTATCACCATCAGCAGCAGAGGGTGTGGAACTCCATCTTTGTGACTTACTAATAAGCTCCAGCACCTTCTCACGAGGAGACACACTGCCAGAGATTCCCCTGATTTATACATAGAAGGAGGGAAGACTTGCTTTCGTGTCGTTGGCTGAGGGATAAATACACTTGGGAGAGAGAGCTCCCCTGCTCCTCTTCAAGCGGTGCCGGGGTGCGGGGGGAGGGAGCTTTTAGCTTGGGTGACCCTGTGTTTGTGAGAATGTGACACATGTTAGAAAGGACCAGCCATCCCATTGAAGCTCCTCTCTCAACCCCAAAACCCTTTCTCTGCTCAGGCTGCTGCTTTGCCTCAGCACCCATGGGGGAGAAGGCCACAGGCTTTGGCCTAGACGGAAAGGCTTTCAGTGGTGAACACTAATCCCCATTCCCGGGAGGGAATGCTGGACGGAGCAGGCCTGAGCAAAACACCCTGGATTTTCACTGGGAAGTAAATTGTGGCTCTGTGATGTGGCAGAGAGATTCTAATTTTAAGGGACTTGCTGATAGGGGCCTGTTCTTTATTTCAGCTTTATCGGAGCCTCAGAAATGGAGGTGATGCCTCAGTCACACGGCTGCTCAATCCAAGGAGTGAGACCTCAAAGGGATTTGGAATGAAGGCTACGCCCACTGGGCAAAGGAGGAAATCATCCGCAGGGAATTCCATGGATACACTTGGTGTATAAACTGTGATTGTAGCCTGGTGGAGCAAGGCGGGTGGAGGGACACAGTCTGAGCCTGCAGTTCCAGGAAAGATATGGAGATGGTCCATTCACATTGCTCCATTAACTGGTCTGCCTTCTGTATTCAATTCAATTAAACAATAAACCTGTTGGCTCTACAAGATAACTGGAAAATGCATCGAGACATTGATAAGCTGCTCAGATCCACTCAGGAGCAAGGGGATTCCCATGTTGCCTCCTCCTCACTCACCTCCTGACTCTCCCTCTTCACTCTTACCTCTATTCGATGACTCCTCTGCTGTCTCTTTGGCTGAGGAAAGTCACAGTCTGTTCAGCCTCTCCTGATTGGTGATCACCTCTTGGCTCTGATATCATTCTTGTGAATCTCTCTCTCTCTATGCTTCTTATAACTGTTCACAGCACTCCAAGTGTGCTGTAACTTTTGTCTATGACATATTTTGGCAATCCCCACCTATCACTGGCCCTCTATCCAGCTCTACCTGTCCAACCCCCCCCCCTTAAAGCAGCTTATATTTCACCTCTTTTCTATCTTTCCTTAGTTCTGGTGAAGAGTCATCCAGATTGGAAACCTTAACTGTGTTCCTCTCCGCAGAGTTCTTCTCCTTCTTCTTCTTCTTCTCAATATAAGTTTAACTTGAACCATCCTTTCTGGGACTTGAAGCAACAGCTTTGATAATCCTCCCCGACTACACCATTGCTGAGAGTTTGGGAGGTGGTTGCAGGAGTTTTTACTGAAACTCACTCCTGTCATTTCATATCAATCATTTGCTCCTGTCCACTTCCTTTCCCCATTCTCCACATCAAACCTGAACAAATTACATTTAGATAGGGCCATTAGCCTTGTAAATAACATCCCCCCACCACCCCCTGCCAGGGCTTCACAGGATTGTAATCAAATAGAATCTGACACCAAACCACATCGTGGGGTATTAGGACCGAAAGCTTGAGCCGAGAGATCGGTTTTAAGGAATGTCTTAAAGGATTAGAGAGAGGTTCAGGGAGGGTATTCCAGAACTTCAGGCCCCAGCAGCTGAAGACATGGCAACCAATGATGGAGTGATTCAAATCGGTGGATAGGCAACAGGAGCACATAATCTCCGAGATCTGGAGAACTGGAAGAGGTTACAGAAAGAAAGGCTTATGTATCTCCTTCCCCAACTTCAGGACATCCTGAAGGGCTTTATAGCCAATGAAGCTCTTGTAAAGTGTGGTCGTTGTAATGTCGAAGCCATAGAGTAACTGAAAAACAAGGCGGAGATATTCAAATTGAAGTACTGGGAATCAGTGTAGGTCAGCAATGGGGCTGCTGAGTGAACAGGACTCGCTACGAGTTCAGACACTGGCAGCAGATTTTTAGATGAGTTCAACTTTACGGAGGGTAGAATGTGGGAGAGCAGCCAAGAGTGCTTTGGAATCGTGAAGTGCAGGTAACAAATGTGACTGGTTTTCGTCAGAAGATGAGCTAAGGCAGGCAATGTTTCTGAGGTGGGAATAGGTGATCTCAGTGAGGGTGTGAACATGTGGTCAGAAGATCATGCGGGGGTCAAATATGACTCGAAGGCTGTGAGCAGCCTGATTCAGCACCTGAGAACCTGCCAGAGTCAGGAGCTTGGGAAGAGTTTGGAGAAGGGGCTGAAGAAATGGCTTCAGACTTCCCAAGATTTAATTGGCGGAAATTGCTGTTCATCTGGCACTGGATTGTGGATATAAAAGCAAAAAAACTGCGGATGCTGGAAATCCAAAACAAAAACAGAAACAGAAATACCTGGAAAAACTCAGCAGGTCTGGCAGCATCGGCGGAGAAGAACACAGTTGACGTTTCGAATCCTCATGAGGACTGTGCTCTCCTCCGCCGATGCTGCCAGACCTGCTGAGTTTTTCCAGGTATTTCTGTTTCTGTTTTTGTTTTGGATTTCCAGCATCCGCAGTATTTCTGTTTCTGGATTGTGGATAAGCAGACCGATCAGTTAGCAACAGCAGAGGGGCGTTGAGGTAGAGCTGGGTGTTGTCAGCACCCATGAAAACACTGACCCTTTGGAAGATGTTGTCAAGGGGCAGCATGTGGATGAGAAATAGGAAAGGGAGCCAACGATTGACCCTAGGGGCACACCAGAGGTTACAGTGCAGGAGCAGGAAGAGAAGCCAAGGCAATAGATTCTCTGTCCATGTTGAGCTGGGTAAGAATGGAACCAGGTCAGTGCAGTCACAGCTGGGCGACAGTGGAGAGGCATTGGAGGAGGATTGTGTGGTCAAACAGGTCAAAGGCTGCAGACAGGTCAAGGAGGACATAGAGGGATGGTCACATGGTCACCGTCATATAGGTTCTGGTAAAGTGAAACAGCACAGGAGGCCCTTCAGCCCATTGTGCCTGTGCCTGCTCCTTTTAAAACTGGCCTCCCTAACCCTCATCCCATTCAATAAAGGAACTCACTCACTCACTCACACACCATCCTGCGGTGAGGTTGTGTTGCCGGCTGTTGACTCCGACAAGAATATCACTGCCTGGCGATGGCCATTTACATGACCAGGGTGACCCAACTCATGACTGTGAACTCTGCTACCATGAAGGCTGAGCCACTTGCTGGGACTATGGGCCAGCGATCTGAGTTTCAGTTCTTGGGTTATGTTCAGTTAGCAGAGCGCTGAGTTAAGGAGGGGAATCCTGAGAATTGTTCACCCTCCTGTTCACTGTCTAACTCCTGAGGGAGAAGTGCCTCTGTGAACAGAAGCAACCTGGCCTGGCTAGCCTGCAAAGCCCCCTGTTAACATTCACTTGGTTAATTCGGAAGTTGCTGGAGCGTTAACTCTGACAGGGTGAATTAGGTGTGAAAGGGGCATTGACCAATGAAGTGAGTGGACGAGGTTATGGCGGACAGAATGCAGTCTGAGGTCATCCACGTTGAACTTCATGGGAGGTTGTATTATGAAATGGTGAGAAGTGAGGAACTCTGAATGAGTGGGGAGATTTAAAAAGTCCAAGTGCAGAAATCTTGAAAAGCTGGTGAAAAGGTACAAAGGTGACGAGAAAAGGCAAATGCAATGTGTGCCTTCATGCTGAGGGGGGCTGGAACATAAAGGAGGAGAAGGAGATTCTTCAGTGATACAGAGCCTTGGGTCAGACCACAACTTGGGCCATATGTTCAGTTCTGGACACTGTGCCTCAGAAGCACATATTGCCTTGAAAGAGATGCTGTGCAGCTTGGCCAGAATGATACCTGGGCGAAGAGGAATAAGTTGGGAAGACAGGTTGCAAAGACTAGGCCTATGTTCCCTTGGATATAGAAGATTGAGCTGATGGTTCAACTCTATAAGGTAGAGGCTAACTCTGGGCTTGGGGGGGGTGGGGGTCAGAATATTAAGGTAGATGCTAACTCTGGTTGGGGGGGGCAGAATATTCTCGGTCTTGTTGAGCAAACAGAATATTCACAGTCTGCTGAGGTAAGGAACCCATGAAGTTTATTGAAACACTATGTCTACATCATTCCATGAAGTCCACAAGACAGCGAGATCATGAGACATTGCGACACCTCCAGTGATGATGTACACTGTCTTTCATAACATATCAGCTCAGATTAATTCCTTATCTTACAGCGGTTGTCCAGAAGATGGGGAAAAATGTTCAGATTCGAGCCAGGCCATTCAGAGGTCATGTCAGAATGCCCTTCTTCACACAAACAGGAGTTGTAGGCGATTTTACCTTTTTCTTAAATTCGGAGATCAAGAAGTACAATTGACACAATGCTTTTCACATCAGATCCAGAACCTTTGTTGAGAATTTTAAGTGAAACGGTTCCAATTTAATCAGACAATCTGACATGATCGAGCTCTACCTGTCCCCACCCACCCCACCCCCCTCTACCAGCTTATATTTCATCTCATTTCTATATGTCTTAGTTCTGATGAAGGGTCATACAGACTCAAAATGTTAACTGTGTTCCTCTCCTCAGATGCTGTCAGACCTGCTGAGTTTTTCCATCTATTTTTGTTTTTGTTCTAGAATTCCAGCATCCACAGTATTTTGATTTTATGATGACAGGTCATTTTGGAGTGATGTTTGACTGAGATCTTCCTGTTTGGTTCACTGGGACTCTTCCCATTGATATGTTGCTTCTCTCGTCTTTCTTCAGTGCTCCTGTGTGGATCATTTCAGGGATTCGTACACAGAAGACAGTTTGTGAAAGTGTTCATCCACAATCCTTTTCTGGATGCAGATTGGTTGGGAGCACGATTGGCTGTGGTTGGTCAGTGTTTTCCCAAGTTGTCTTCCAGTGGCTTAGCCATATAAGGATTTCTTCCCATCCGCTTCCCATTGAAACTTAATTACCTGGAAAAACTCAGCAGGTCTGGTAGCATCGGCGGAGAAGAAAAGAGTTGACGTTTCGAGTCCACATGACCCTTCAACAGAACTGAGTATAGTTAGGAGAGGGGTGAAATATAAGCTGGTTTAATGTGAGGCGGGGCGGGGGGAGAGAAGTTGAGGGTGGGGTGGTTGTAGGGACAAGCAAGCAGTGATAGGAGCAGATAATCAAAAGATGTCACAGACAAAAGGATCAAAGAGGTGTTGAAGGTGGTGATATTATCTAAGAAAAGTGCTAATTAAGAATGGATGGCAGGACACTCAAGGTACAGCTCTAGTGGGGGTGGGGTGGAAAGACTGACAAGGTATTAGTTGTAGATTTAAAAATAATGGAAATAGGTGGGAAAAGAAAAATCTATATAAATTATTGAAAAAAACAAAAGGGAGGGGGAAGAAACGGGGTGGGGATGGGGGGAGGGAGTTCATGATCTAAAATTGTTGAACTCAATATTCAGTCCGGAAGGCTGTAAAGTGCCTAGTCGGAAGATGAGGTGCTGTTCCTCCAGTTTGCGTTGGGCTTCACTGGAACAATGCAGCAAGCCAAGGACAGACATGTGGGCAAGAGAACAGGGTGGAGTGTTAAAATGGCAAGCGACAGGGAGGTTTGAGTCTTTCTTGCGGACAGACCACAGGTGTTCTGCAAAGCGGTCGCCCAGTTTGCGTTTGGTCTCTCCAATGTAGAGGAAACCGCACTGGGAGCAACGAATGCAGTAGACTAAGTTAGGGGAAAGGCAAGTGAAATGCTGCTTCACTTGAAAGGAGTGTTTGGGCCCTTGGACGGTGAGGAGAGAGGAAGTGAAGGGGCAGGTGTTGCATCTTCTGCGTGGGCATGGGGAGGTGCCATAGGTGGGGGTTGAGGAGTAGGGGGTGATGGAGGAGTGGACCAGGGTGTCCCGGAGGGAACGATCCCTACGGAATGCCGCCAGGGGGGTGAAGGGAAGATGTGTTTGGTGGTGGCATCATGCTGGAGTTGGCGGAAATGGCGGAGGATGATCCTTTGAATGCGGAGGCTGGTGGGGTGATAAGTGAGGACAAGGGGGACCCTATCATGTTTCTGGGAGGGAGGAGAAGGCGTGAGGGCGGATGCGGGGGAGATGGGCCGGACACGGTTGAGGGCCCTGTCAACGACCGTGGGTGGAAAACCTCGGTTAAAGAAGAAGGAGGACATGTCAGAGGAGCTGTTTTTGAAGGTAGCGTCATCAGAACAGATGCGACGGAGGCGAAGGAACTGAGAGAATGGGATGGAGTCCTTACAGGAAGCGGGGTGTGAGGAGCTGTAGTCGAGGTAGCTGTGGGAGTCGGTAGGCTTGTAATGGATATTGGTGGACAGTCTATCATCAGAAATTGAGACAGAGAGGTCAAGGAAGGGAAGAGAAGTGTCAGAGATGGACCATGTGAAAATGATGGAGGGGTGGAAATTGGAAGCAAAATTAATAAATTTTTCCAGGTCCCGACGAGAGCATGAAGCAGCACCGAAGTAATCATCGATGTACCGGAGAAAGAGTTGTGGGAGGGGGCCGGAGTAGGACTGGAACAAGGAATGTTCCACGTACCCCATAAAGAGACAGGCATAGCTGGGGCCCATGCGGGTACCCATAGCCACACCTTTTATTTGGAGGAAGTGAGAGGAGTTAAAGGAGAAATTGTTCAGTGTGAGAACAAGTTCAGCCAGATGGAGGAGAGTAGTGGTGGATGGAGATTGTTCGGGCCTCTGTTCAAGGAAGAAGCTAAGGGCCCTCAGACCATCCCGGTGGGGGATGGAGGTGTAGAGGGATTGAACATCCATGGTGAAGAGGAGGCGGTTGGGGCCAGGGAACTGGAAATTGTTGATGTGACGTAAGGTGTCAGGAATCACGGATGTAGGTGGGAAGGGACTGGACAAGGGGAGAGAGAAGGGAGTCAAGATAACGAGAAATGAGTTCCGTGGGGCAGGAACAGGCTGACACGATCGGTCTGCCGGGACAGTCCTGTTTGTGGATTTTGGGTAGGAGGTAGAAGCGGGCCGTCCGAGATTGGGCGACTATCTAGTTGGAAGCTGTGGAAGGAAGATCTCCAGAGGAGATGAGGTCAGTGACAGTCCTGGAAACAATGGCTTGATGTTCCGTGGTGGGGTCATGGTCCAGGGAGAGTTAGGAGGAAGTGGCTGCGAGTTGACACTCAGCCTCCGCGAGGTAGAGGGCCCTTAGCTTCTTCCTTGAACAGAGGCCCGAACAATCCCCATCCACCACTACTCTCCTCCGTCTGGCTGAACTTGTTCTCACACTGAACAATTTCTCCTTTAACTCCTCTCACTTCCTCCAAATAAAAGGTGTGGCTATGGGTACCTGCATGGGCCCCAGCTATGCCTGTCTCTTTATGGGGTATGTGGAACATTCCTTGTTTCAATCCTACTCCGGCCCCCTCCCACAACTCTTTCTCCGGTACATTGATGATTACTTCTGTTTTTGTTTTGGATTTCCAGCATCTGCAGTAGTTTTTTGTTTTTATCCCATTGAAACTTGTCTGGTTTCGATCAGTTTGCTGTGGTGAATCTGCTCTATTTCAATTCAACTTATTCTATGCAGTGTAAATTGTCCTCTTCAATACAACCTGTATCACTGTACCACACCCATCTTGTTTTCAGAGAACAAACAATGCTCGGAGCTCGGAGCCAGTGTGTTAACTCCTTCCTTACAAGTGGAAATCTGGAACTCTCTCCCCACATTGAGGCCAGGGGGCAAGTGAAAATTTCAAAAGCGAGATTTCCGGAAATCTGAAACAAAAATAAAAATAAAAATACCTGGAAAATCTCAGCAGGTCTGACGGCATCTGCGGAGGGGAACACAGTTAACGTTTCGAGTCCGTATGACTCTTCATCAGAACTAAGGAAAAATAGAAATGAAGTGAAATATAAGCTGGTCTAAGGTGGGGTGGGACAGGTAGAGCTGGATAGAGGGCCAGTGATAGGTGGAGGCAAAGAAGAGATGACCCCACCAGCCTTCGCATTCATAGGATCAACCTCCGCCATTTCCACCAACTCCAGCATGATGCCACCACCAAACACATATTCCCTTCACCCCCCTGGCGGCATTCCGTAGGGATCATTCCCTCTGGGACACCCTGGTCCACTCCTCCATCACCCCCTACACCTCAACCCCCTCCCACAGCACCTTCCCATGCAACCGCAGAAGGTGCAACACCTGCCCCTTCACTTCCTCTCTCCTCACCGTCCAAGGGCCCAAACACTCCTTTCAAGTGAAGCAGCATTTCACTTGCACTTCCCTCAATTTAGTCTACTGCATTCGCTGCTCCCAATGCGGTTTCCTCTACATTGGAGAGACCAAACGCAGACTGGGTGACCGCTTTGCGGAACACCTTCGGTCTGTCCGCAAGCATTACCCAGACCTCCCTGTCGCTTGCCATTTCAACACACCACCCTGCTCTCATGCCCACATGTCCGTCCTTGGCCTGCTGCAATGTTCCAGTGAAGCTCAACGCAAACTGGAGGAACAGCACCTCATCTTCTGACTAGGCACTTTACAGCCTTCCGGACTGAATATTGAGTTCAACAACTTTATATCACGAACTCTCTCCTCCATCCCCACCCCCTTTCCGATACCCCTTTTTCCCATATTTATAATTTAAAAAAATTTTAAAATATATTTTTCTTTTCCCACCTATTTCTATTACTTTAAAATTTATTTTGATCTATTATTTTATCTCCACCTTTTAGCCTATTTCGATCCCTTCCCCCCACCCCACCCCACTAGGGCTATGTATACCTTGCTCGTCCTGCTTTCTACCCTTAATGTCTCCATTAGCATATTCCTTAGATAATATCACCACCGTCAACACCCTTTTGTCCTTTTGTCTATGACATCTTTGCCAATCTCTTCTTTGCCTCCACCTATCACTGGCCCCCTATCCAGCTCTACTTGTCCCACCCCCCCTCTACCAGCTTATATTTCACCTCATTTCTATATTTCTTTAGTTCTGTTGAAGAGTCATACGGACTCAAAACGTTAACTGTTTTCCTCTCTGCAGATGCTGCCAGACCTGCTGAGTTTTTCCAGCTATTTTTGATTTTGTTTCAGATTTCCAGCATCCGCAGTTTTTTGCTTTGATCTTTCTGGATTTTTGTTGGGTCGGGGATATTAAGGGATATCGAACCAAGGCAGTTAAATAGAGTTGACATCCAGATTAACAATGATTTAATTGAATGGTGGAACAGACTCAAGGGGCTGAATGGCCTCCTCCTGTTCCTGAGGAGGAAATGGGATTGACGTGCAGGGTGCTGTCTGTGATGGTGCAGCATGACAGGTATGAATCTCAGGGAGAGCAGCAATGCCAACCCAACTGTCATTGGAAATCGGGAGAAAAATACTCCAAGATCAGGAGATTTGCTAGAAAAAGGGAGCCCGCTGGTGACGGGTGTGATAGGTGGAGCATGAAGGGAGGCTGTGATCGCCCGTTCAGCCTGCCGATGGTGGGCTGGGTTTCCCGCCATCAGTCGGCGGGGAGCTAATTGTAACAAATTAGCATCTAATTAAAAGGCCATCCCGCCAGGCTCTGGAACCAACCCCCGCCAAGCTCTGGAACCCCCGCCAGGCTCTGGAACCCCCGCCAGGCTCTGGAACTCCCGCCAGGCTCTGGAACCCCCGCCAGGCTCTGGAATCAACCCCCGCCAGGCTCTGGAACCCCCGCCAGCCTCTGGAACCCCCGCCAGGCTCTGGAACCCCCGCCAGCCTCTGGAACCCCCGCCAGGCTCTGGAATCAACCCCCGCCAGGCTCTGGAACCCCCGTCAGCCTCTGGAACCCCCGCCAGGCTCTGGATCCCTCGCCAGGCTCTGGAACCCCAGAGTATCCTCCGTCCACATTGGCGGGAAAGCACGTCGACATGTTTCACAGCAGCTCGCAGGAGACATGCACTTGGCAGCCTTCACCTTGAGGGAACTGAGGTAAGTGAGCAGCAGCTTCTCCACAGCTCGTCCGTTATCTACAGGGGGGCACCGGGGGGAGGGGGGGGGGGGCAACTGATGCCTGGCCCCAGGGGCAACTGCTGAGGGCGGGGACGGGGATGGGGGTTGATGGTGTCTGGGGGCAACTGATGCCCGGCCTCGGAGGCGACTGATGAGGTTGGTGGGGGATCATGTGTTGTCCTGGTGCTGCATCCCCCGCCCAGGCAATCGAGGTGGGGGGCAGGGTAAGTGAGGGAAGTGGCCGCGCATTAGGGACACCCCCTGTATAAACTGACCAGGCCTCTGTAACTGAGACATGGTCAGACACAGCCACAGTGGTGTGATTGGCGTCAGGCTCCTAGCCTGGCCGCCCATGCAAACATCACAGAGGCAGCAAAGGGCCACCAAGCGCCCCATACCTTACCCCACCCACCCCCCCAGCACCCTCACTCGCACCCCCCCCACTACAGACAGTGAGTCCACCACCACTTTATTGGACCATGGAGCAGTTGGACTGCACACGTTGTACAATCTCCTCACTAACACTGGCCATGTAGCAGTCACTGCAGGAGGTGCTCACAGCCCCTTGTAATCTCAGCATCCCGGTTCAGACCAGTGTCCCCCATGTCGCAGGCTGACAGGGCAGCCGTGCAGCGCACTCATCTCTGGCCATCCGAGGGGTGACCAGCACTCTCCAGGAAGCGTTAAGGGGCGGTCACACAGGGACATGAAAGGTGCTAAGTACAGCCATGATAACCACGTCGCTCTCTCCTTCATGCTGCAGGAGGATCATGTCAGGATCATGGATCCTGGTGACCTAGCTGTGTGCCTGATGGCCGACAGAGACTGTAGAAGATGGAGGAGAGAGTGACTGAGGCTCCTGGCTGTGCAAAGGCAGGAGCAGCAACCTCATGAAGAGGGGGCAGCAGGGTCTCTCGCACACACTGCCCAGGAGCGACAGTGAGCCGTGGCTGGTCAGCGCCTAGCGAGACCCAGGGTCTATAGACACCGCCTGCCATTCCTGCAGATGACCGAGAACCAGTGTCGCTGACTGCGCATGTCTAGGGACCTGGTGGTTCAGATCTGCCACTTACTGCAGGACTTGGCGCCAAGGGGACATGGAGGGCATCCACTGCCAGTGGCTGTGAAAGTAATCGCGGTGCTCAATTTCTAAGCCAGTGGCTCCTTTCAGGGCTCCACAGGTGACCTCTGTGGGATTTCACAATCCACCTCCCACAAATGTATCCATGAGGTCACGGATGCATCTTCTCAATGGCAACAACTTTGTGCATTTTTCCCGGGACCGGGACAGCCAGGATGTGAGAGTGATTGGATTCGCCCTGATCTCGGATATCCCACAGGTGCAGGGCGCGATTGACTGCACTCTGTGGCGCTCAGGTCTCCATTGCTACACATGGTGACTTCATCAACCGCAAGGGATCCCACTCACTGAACGTGCAGCTGGTGTGCGACCTCCACAAACACATCCTGCAGGTCTGCGCACGGCTTCCAGGGAGTGTGCACCACACCTACATCCTGAGTCGCTCACAGATCCCTCCAGTCTTCCAGGGTCCACAGAGGCTGCAGGGTTGGCTCCTCAGGGACAAGGGCTACCCACAGAGGCCGTGGCTGATGACACCCGTGTGGTGGCCTCAGACTGCAGCAGAGCGACACTATAATGAGGCTCATGCTGCAGCTCACAACTTGGTGGAGCAGACCATTGGGATGCTGAGAGGACACAGAGAGAATGAGGGAACTCTGTGGAGCCTGCCCACTACATTCTGGCAGCAATGACCAGCACCACTGAGGTGCAGGCATCAGTAATGTGTCCAGGGAGTGTGAGGCTGGACCATCACTTTGGTCTGAAGGTTACACACTGAACAGGGAAGAGGCCCTGGACTGAGACACCTGCCCTTATATTGTACAGAAAGGTTTCACATCTGAGTGAGACGAACACTGCTCATCAGAACAAGGAGCCATAGGCAGGGAGACATTCTTGGGAGTTTATTGACAATAGTGAACAGTATGTACAAGTGATCAATGCCCATTGCCAGGCTGTGCAACTATTTTTACTTAACATCCCTAACCCTGCCGCTATGTCTTGGTGCTCCCCGTATAGCCACAGTGGAGGCAGCCTGCTGACTGTGATGCCCTGTCCGTGATGACTTTGGTGGGCATCCTCTGGAGGGCCGAGACTTGGAGGGCCCCGGGCTGCTTTCAGGGTCCTGCTGTGTGTCAGTGACACCCTCCTCAGCCTGTGGAGCTGGAGCTACTGAGGTCACAGGAAGAGGGGATCTGGATGGGCCGGACACTCCCAGAGTCACCTGGGTGGATGGCCCCAGGGGCTACACCTGCTGATCCTCCTCCCTATGGGTGCCCGAGGGCCCCTGGCTGACTCTGTGAGCGGAAGGGGTAGCTGGAGTGAGATCGATCTGCCCTGCACCCCCTCGCGTACACACCGTTGGAGGCCAGTGATGGCATCAGCGATGGAGTTAAGCCTGCGCAGCAGTGCAGGAGCGATGTCCTAGACCAAGGTCTCCATGGCGACTGCCATCCTACCAGTGATGATCTCGGTGCGTTGGCATACCGGCGCTATCACCTCAGAGTGAAGGTGGACAGACTCCTCCATTGTACCTTGCGATCTGAGGAGTGCAGCGGACATCCCTTCCTGATGTTCCCGAGCTTGTCTTTGCAGCTCCAGCAACTGTGAGATGACCGAGTCCAGAGGCTCCTCATCTGACTCAGACTCAGCAACGTTCTAGCCTCCAGCAGCCCTCCAAGTGCCGGGGACCTGGGAAGTCCCTGCCGCCGCCTGCAGTAGATCAGACAGTGCGATGTGTTCACCAGATTGTGATCCCGAGGCTAATCTAAAGCCAGGTCCCACCGAGGTGTGTGTCTCTGCGCTGGTGGAGGGTGTGGGTGAGGCTGTGATGGGTCTTCAGGGAGGGTGCCTCCAGATTCCTCTTCAGAGGTTTCTTTGGGGCTTGATTGGAGGTCCTGGGTCATGGACTCTGTCGGCTGTTTCCCAGATGTGCCTGTGAAAGCAAGGAGAGATAATGAGTGCCTGGCAGTGGCCTGTGAAACAGGGACACATCACTCACGGCCTGGTTATCTGATGGATGTTGCACTGCTGGATCCTCACTTGGTAGAGCAGCGCCGACCTCACCGTCAGCACAGGAATGTTCCAGATTGTCACTGGCCAGCTGGATGTTTTCGAATTCTGTCAGAACTTTGATCTCCAGCATCCCTCCACCTGTCTGTAATCTTTCCCTCCTGTTGTGAGCCAACTTGTTCTGCATGGATAGAGATGGGGAGAGTGTATCAGGATGCCTGCCAGGCCAGATGACAAGTATACATGGCCTGTGTAGGTGGTGAGTGGTCCCACGGATGGGATGAGGACAATGACGGTGTGTGTGAGAGAGTGAATGGTGATGTCCCTTGAACCAGCAGTGAGTGAGGGCCCTGTGGATGTGCGATGGGTTTGAGAGTGTGTGAGTTGAGAGTGATGAGAAGAGTGACTTACCCTGGCGGAATGGAGGAGATCATTCATCCTCTTGCGGCACTGGGTGGCTGTCCTCCTCTGACGGGCATTAACACTGACCACCGCTACCACTGCCTCCCAAGCTGGGTTAGTGCTGTTGCTGCCCATCCTGCGGCCAGAGCGGGGTTAGAGGACATCCCGGCGGCCTCCACGGCATCCAGCAGTCGCACGACGGACCTGTTGTTGAAGTAGGGGCTACAGTCTTTTAGCCTTTGCTGTCCATGTCTCCCGGGCAGCGGTGATGAGCTGGTGGCGATGAGCACTTCACTGGCGGGTGCCTTTTAAAGATGGCGGCCGACATGATGCAACGGCGGGGTGATGGCGAGCGGGTGAATGAGAGCCCACGCGCCATGGAAACAGCGTGTTTCCCGGGAATGGATAATTGATGAGGTGGGCTCGGGAAGACACGGTGTGAAAACCCGTCATTTTTGTCGACAGGTAGGATTCCATTTTACCCATCTGCTACCGCACTTAGTGCAATTCTGGGAAAATTCCAGCCCATGAGTTGCTATTTTGTTCAAATGTTTGTCATTCTAGACTGACAGTGGGTTTATGATCCTCATCTGTTGCTTCTTTAACCTCGAGTAGGTCCGAGCTTGTTACAAAACCTGCGGACGGGATCTGACAGACAAGCAATAGGTCCCCTGACTTTGGACAGGGATTTCCAGACCGGAAAATCCCACCCGACATTGTTACATCTGGAAAGACATCACAACATTTCCTTCAATCTCATAAACAATCAATGATTTCAAAAGGAAATTAGATGGGCATTGCGGGCCTACAGGGATCGGACAGAGGAGGGGGGCTGACTGGATTACTCCACAAGAAACCAGCACAGACTTAAGGTAATCCAGATTTGGTCTATGATCAGGGACAGGAAGGCGTGACTGCAGGTGAAGCAGGTATGGGAACCCAGGGGGTAGCGTTCAAGGAGCCTCGGCCACTGCAATTGTCCAACAGTTACGAAGTTGTTCCAAGCTGTGTGGATGAGAGCGGGGACTGCAGGGAGGGTGAGTGAACTGACCACGGCACCATGATACAGGGAGACATTCAAGTGGTGGGAGGAAATAGGAAGGGAGTGGTAGGGGACAGTATAATTAGGGGGATAGAGATTGTTCTCTGCAGCCATGAGCATAAATCCCGAAGGCTGTGTTGCCTGCCCAGTGCCAGGGTTAAGGACAACTCTTCAGGGCTGGAGAGGAACTTGGAATGGGAGGGGAGGGAACCAGTTGTCATTGTCCACGTTTGTACCAGCGACATTGATAGGACTAGAAAGGAGATTCTGCTGAAAGAATTTGAACAGTTAGGAGCTAAACTAAAAAGCAGAACCTCCAAGGTAATAATCTCAGGATTGCTACCTGAGCCATGGGCAAACTGGCAAAGGGTAAATAAAGTCAAGGAGTTCAATGTGTGGCTCAAAGATTGGTGTGGGAGGAATGGGTTTCAGTCCATGGGGCACTGGCACCAGTACTGGGGTAGAAGGGAGCTGTTCCAGTGGGACGGGCTTCACCTGAACCATGCTGGGACCAGTCACAGAATCACAGAATCACACAGTGCAGACGAGGCCCTTCGGCCCATCGAGTCTGCACCGACACGTGAGAAACACATGACCTACCTACCTAATCCCATTGACCAGCACTTGGTCCATAGCCTTGAATGTTATGACGTGCCAAGTGCTCATCCAGGTACTTTTTAAACGATGTGAGGCAACCCACCTCCACCACCCTCCCAGGCAGCGCATTCCAGACCGTCACCACCCTCTGGGTAAAAAAGATTTTCCTCACATCCCCCCTAAACCTCCTACCCCTCACCTTGAACTTAAGGCCCCTTGTGATGACCCTTCAACAAAGGGGAACAGCTGCTCCCTATCCACCCTGTCCATGCCCCTCATAATCTTGTATACCTCGATCAGGTTGCCCCTCAGTCTTCTCTGCTCCAACGAAAACAACCCAAGTCTATCCAACCTCTCTTCATAACTTAAATGTTTCATCCCAGGCAACATCCTGGTGAATCTCTTCTGCACCCCCTCCAGTGCAATCACATCCTTCCTATAATGTGGCGACCAGAACTGCACACAGTACTCCAGCTGTGGCCTCACCAAGGTTCTATACAACTCCAACATGACCTCCCTACTTTTGTAATCTATGCCTCGATTGATAAAGGCAAGTGTCCCAAATGCCTTTTTCACCACCCCACTAACATTCCCCTCCGCCTTCAGAGATCTATGGACACACACGCCAAGGTCCCTTTGTTCCTCAGAACTTCCTAGTGTCATGCCGTTCATTGAATACTTCCTTGTCAAATTACTCCTTCCAAAGTGTATCACCTCACACTTTTCAGGGTTAAATTCCATCTGCCACTTATCTGCCCATTTGACCATCCCGTCTATATCTTGCTGTAGCCCAAGACACTCAACCTCACTGTTAACCACCCGGCCAATCTTTGTGTCATCTGCAAATTTACTAATCCTACCCCCCACATAGTCATCTATGTCGTTTATATAAATGACAAATAATAGGGGACCCAGCACAGATCCCTGTGGTACGCCACTGGACACTGGCTTCCAGTCACTAAAGCATCCTTCTGTCATCACCCTCTGCCTCCTACAACTAAGCCAATTTTGAATCCATCTTATCAAATTACCCTGTATCCCATGTGCATTTGCCTTCTTTATAAGTCTCCCATGTGGGACCTTGTCAAAGGCTTTGCTGAAATCCATATAAACTACATCAACTGCACTACCCTCATCTACACACCTGGTCACCTCCTCAAAAAATTCAATCAAATTTGTTAGGCATGACCTCCCTCTGACAAAGCCATGCTGACTATCCCTGATCAAACCTTGCCTCTCCAAGTGGAGATAGATACTTTCCTTCAGAACTTTCTTCAATTGTTTCCCTACTCACTGGCCTGTAGTTCCCTGGTTTATCTCTACAACCCTTCTTAAATAGCGGAACCACATTAGCTGTTCTCCAGTCCTCTGGCACCTCCCCCGCGGCCAGAGAGGAATTAAAAATTTGGGTCAGAGCCCCTGCGATCTCCTCCCTTGCCTCCCTCAGCAGTCTGGGACACAAACCATCCAGACCTGGAGATTTGTCCACTTTTAAGCCTGCCAACACCTCCAATACCTTGTCACTCCCTATTTCAATTTGCTCAAGAACCTCGCAGTCTCTCTCCCCGAGTTCGATACCTTCATCTTCATTCTCTTGGGTGAAGACGGATGTAAAGTATTCGTTCAACACTCTAACGATGTCCTCTGGCTCCACCCATAGATTGCCCCCTTATGAGCCCTATTCTTTCCCTGGTTATCCTCTTCCCATTGATATACTTATAGAATATCTTGGGATTTTCCCTATTTTTACCAGCCAGAGCTTTCTCATATCCCCTCTTTGCTCTCCTAATTGCTTTCTTAAGCTCCACCCTGCACTTTCTGTACTCCACTAATGCCTCTGCTGATTTGCTTCCCTTGTACCTGCTGTCCTGGTGAATTAAATAATCGGCTGTAGAGAGGACTGGGGGAGGTTGGTGGAGTTCTGGAGAGGGGATATGTAGGCTCACGAAGCAAAAGGATATGTCAGCTATTTAGGTAATGATACCCAGAGTGAGACAGGAAGGGACAGAGTGTACAAACATAAAAAAAACAGCAGCTAATAGGGTCAAAGGGGGGAAAAAATGGGCAAAAGGCAAAATTAATAGCTGTTTACTTAAAAGCACATAGTACTCAGAACAAAATAAATGAATTAATGGCACAAATAGAGGTTAATGGGTATGATCTTATACCTATTACTGAGACGTGGTTACAAGGGGATCAAAGTTGGGAACTAAATATTCAGGGGTATGTGACTTTTCAAAAGGACAGGCAGGAAGGAAAGGGTGGCGGGGTAGCTTTGTTAATAGGAGATACAATAAGTACAATAGCACAAATGATCTTAGATCAGAAGATGTATCCATATGGGTGGAGGTAAAAAATAATAAGTGGAAGAAGACACTGGTGGGAGTAGTCTATAGGCCTCCCTAACAGCAGCTACACTGTAGGACAGAGAATAAATGAGGAGATAATGTAAAAAGGAGGGCATGTAAAAAAGGCAGTACATTAATCATGGGCGACTTTAATCTTCGTGTAGATTGGGAAAATCAAATTGGCAGAGATAGCCATGAGCAACAAGTCATAAAGTGTATTCTGGACAGTTTCCTCGTCCAGTACGTTGTGGATCCAACCCGGGATCAGGCTATTTTGGATCTGGTAATGCGGCAAGTTTAATAAATGATCTCAGATTAAAAGATCCCCTAGGAAACAGTGACCATAACATGGTAGAATTTAGCATTCAGTTTGAGAGTGAGAAACTTGGGATGGAAACAACTGTGCTAAACTTAAATAAGGGTAATTACAAAGGAATGAGGGCAGAGTTGGCTGGAGTGGACTGGGAAAGGAGTTTAGCAGAAAAGATAGTTGATGAACAATGGCAGATGTTTAAGAAAATAGTTCATGACTCACAACAAATGTATATTCCAGTGAGGAAGGGGATAAACCAACCATGATTAACCAAGAAAATTAAGAACAGTATCAAATTGAAAGAAAAAACATACAATGTGGCAAAGATTAGTGGTAAGCCAGAGGATTGGGAAAGTTTTAAAAACCAACAAAAGATGACCAAAAAAATAATAAAGAGGGAGAAAATAAACTTTGAGGGTAAATTAGCAAGTAATATAAAAACTGACAGTAATATATAAAAAGGAAGAGAGACCCAAAGTGAACATAGGCCCCTTAGTGAATGAGGCTGGGGAAATGATATTGAGGAACCAGGTAATGGCAGAGGAGTTGAATAAATACTTTGCATCAGTCCTCACTGTAGAAGACACTAATGGCATTCCAAGAATACTAAATAATCAAGGGGCAAAATTGGGGGAGGAAATAAATACAATAACTATCACTAGAGAAAAAGTACTAGGGAAGCTAATGGAGCTAAAGGCTGATAAGTCCCCTGGACCTGATGGGTTGCATCCTGGGATATTAAAGGAAGTAGCTACACAAATAGTGGATGCACTGGTAGTAATCTTCCAAGGATCCTTAGATTCTGGAACAGTCCCAGAGGATTGGAAAACTGCCAATGTAGCACCCTTATTCAAAAAGGGAGGGAGACAAGAAACAGATAACTAGACCAGTTATCTTAACATTTGTCATTGGGAAAATGTTAGATTCTATTATAAAGGATGTAATAGCAGAGCATTTAGAAATACATAATATAATCAAGCAGAGTCAGCATGGCTTCATGAAGGGGAAATCATGCCTGGCAAATTTATTAGAATTTGAGGAGGTAACAAGCAGGATAGATAAAGGGGAACCAGTAGATGTAATATATTTGGATTTCCAAAAGGCATTTGGTAAGTTACTGCGCATAAGGCTACTTAATAAGATAAGAGCTCATGGTGTTGGGGGCTGTACATTACCATGGATAGAGGATTGGCTAACTAATAGAAGACAGAGAGTTAGGATAAGGGGGGCATTTTTAGGATGACAACCTGTAACTAGTGGAGTGCCACAAGGATCAGTGCTGGAGCCACAATTATTTACAATTTATTAATGACTTGGATGAGGGAAGTGAATGTACTGTCGCTAAGTTTGTGGATGACACAAAAATAGGTGGGAAGGCAAGTGGTGAGGATGACGCAAAGAGTCTACAGAGGGATATAGACAGGGTAAGTGAGTGGGCAAAAACTTGGCAGATGGAACATAATGTGAGAAAATGTGAGGTTATGCACTTTGGCAGAAAGAACAGAGGAGCTGAATATTATTTAAATGGAGAAAGACTGCAGAAAGCTGCAGCACGGAGGGATTTGGGGGTCCTCATGCATGAATCACAAAAAGCTAACATTGAAGTTCAGCAGGTAATAGGGAAGGCAAATGGAATGTTGGCCTTTATTTCAAAGGGAATGGAGTTTAAAAATAGGGAAGCCTTGGTAAAACTATACAAGGCACTAGTTAGACCACACCTAGAATACTGTGAACAGTTTTGGTCCCCTTATCTAAGGAAAGATATACTGGCATTGGAGGCAGTCCAGAGAAGGTTCACTCGGTTAATCCCAGGAGGGATTTTCTTATGAGGAGAGGTTGAGTAGGTTGGGTCTGTACTCATTGGAGTTTAGAAGAATGAGAGGCGACCGTATTGAAACATATAAGATTCTGACAGGGTAGGTGCTGTGAGGTTATTTCCCCTTGTGGGAGAGTCTAGGACCAGAGGGCATAATCTCAGAGTAAGTGGACCTATTTAAAACAGAGATGTGGAGGAATTTCTTCTCTCAGAGGGTAGTGAATCTGTGGAGTTCTTCACCGCAGAGGGTTGTAGAGGCTGGGTCATTAAGTATATTCAAGGCTGAGATAGACAGACAGATTTTTAATCAGTAAGGGAATCGAGGGTTATGGGGAAAAGGCAGGAAAGTGGAGTTGAGGATTATCAGATCAGCCATGATCTCATTGAATGGGGGAGCAGACTCGATGGGCCGAATGCCCTACTTCTGCTCCGACGTCTTGTGGTCTTAATGGACCAAATGGCCTCCTTCTGTACTATAAATGACTCCATGATCCTCTTCTCCCTCCACCTGGACCCCTCCCTCTGGACTCTTACCTGCTCTTGATCTTTTCATTGAGAACTGTCAGCGTGACATCAGTTGTCTCAGTTTCTCTGCTCCTCTCACCCACTCTAACCTGTCTCTCTCTGAACTTGCTGCACTCTGTTCTCTCAGGTCCAACCCTGATTTTGTCGTCAAACCTGCTGACAAGGGTGGTGCTATTGTTGTCTGGCGCACTGACCTCTACCTCGCAGAGGCTGAGCGTCAACTCGCAGACACTTCCTCCTACCTCCCCCTGGACCATGACCCCACCACTGAACATCAAGCCATTTTTTCCAGGACTGTTACTGACCTTATCTCCTCTGGAGATCTTCCTTCCACAGCTTCCAACCTGATAGTCTCCCAAACTCGGACGGCCCGCTTCTACCTCCTACCCAAAATCCACAAACAGGACTGTCCCAGCAGACCGATCGTGTCAGCCTGTTTCTGCCCCACGGAACTCATTTCTCGTTATCTTGACTCCCTTCTCTCTCCCCTTGTCCAGTCCCTTCCCACCTACATCTGCGATTCATCTGACACCCTACATCATATCAACAATTTCCAGTTCCCTGGCCCCAACCGCCTCCTCTTCACCATGGACGTCCAATCCCTCTACACCTCCATTCCCCACCCGGGTTGGTCTGATGGCTCTCCGCTTCTTCCTCGAACAGAGGCCCAAACAATCCCCATCCACCACTACTCTCCTCCGCCTGGCTGAACTTGTTCTCACACTGAACAATTTCTCCTTAAACTTTTCTCACTTCCTCCAAATAAAAGGTGTGGCTATGGGTACCCACATGGGCCCCAGCTATGCCTGTCTCTTTATGGGGTATGTGGAACATTCCTTGTTCCAGTCCTACTCCGGCCCCCTCCCACAACTCTTTCTCCGGTACATCGATGATTACTTCGGTGCTGCTTCATGCTCTCGTCGGGACCTGGAAAAATTTATTAATTTTGCTTCCAATCTCCACCCCTCCATCACTTTCACATGGTCCATCTCTGACACTTCCCTTCCCTTCCTTGACCTCTCTGTCTCAATTTCTGATGATAGACTGTCAACAAATATCCATTACAAGCCTACCGACTCCCACAGCTACCTCGACTACAGCTCCTCACACCCCGCTTCCTGTAAGGACTCTATCCCATTCTCTCAGTCTTCGCTTCTGTCCCGATGATGCCACTTTCCAAAACAGTTCCTCTGACATGTCTTCCTTCTTCCTTAACCAAGGTTTCCCACCCAAGGTGGTTGACAGGGCCCTCAACCGTGTCTGGCCCATCTCCCGCACATCCGCCCTCACACCTTCCTCTCCCTCCCAGAACCATGATAGGGTCCCCCTTGTCCTCACTTATCACCCCACCAGCCTCCGCATTCAAAGGATCATCCTCCGCCATTTCCGCCAACTCCAGCATGATGCCACCACCAAACACATCTTCCCTTCACCACCCCTGGCGGCATTCCGCAGGGATCGTTCCCTCCGGGACACCCTGGTCCACTCCTCCATCACCCCCTACACCTTATCCCCCTCCCACGGCACCTTCCCATGCAACCGCAGAAGTGCAACTCTGCCCCTTTACTTCCCCCCTCCTCACCGTCCAAGGGCCCAAACACTCCTTTCAAGTGAAGCAGCATTTCACTTGCACTTCCCTCAATTTATTCTACTGCATTCGCTGCTCCCAATGCGGTTTCCTCTACATTGGAGAGACCAAACGCAGACTGGGTGACCGCTTTGCGGAACACCTTCGGTCTGACCGCAAGCATGACCCAGACCTCCCTGTCGCTTGCCATTTTAACACACCACCCTGCTCTCATGCCCACATGTCTGTCCTTGGCCTGCTGCATTGTTCCAGTGAAGCTCAACGCAAACTGGAGGAACAGCACCTCATCTTCCGACTAGGCACTTTACAGCCTTCCGGACTTAACATTGAGTTGAACAAAAACAAAAACAAAAATACCTGGAAAAACTCAGCAGGTCTGGCAGCATCGGTGGAGAAGGTTGAAGGGTCATGAGGACTCGAAACGTTAACTGTGTTCCTCTCCGCCGATGCTGCCAGACCTGCTGAGTTTTTCCAGGTATTTTTGTTTTTGTTTTGGATTTCCAGCATCCGCAGTTCTTTGCTTTTATCAATGAGTTCAATAACTTTAGATCATGAACTCTCTCCTCCATCATCACCCCCTTTTTTATCATAATTATTATATATATTTTTTATATATATTTTTTTCTTTTCCCACCTATTTCTATTATTATTTTTAAAATGTATTTCCATCCATTGCTTTATCTTTACCTTTTAGCCTATTGGATCCCTTCCCCCCACCCCCACTAGGGCTATCTGTACCTTGCTCGTCCTGCTTTCTACCCTTAATGTCACCATTAGCACATTCCTCAGCTAATATCACCACTGTCAACACCCCTTTGTCCTTTTGTCTATGACATCTTTGGCAATCTCTTCTTTGCCTCCACCTATCACTGGCCCTCTATCCAGCTCTACCTGTCCCACCCCTCTCTACCAGCTTATATTTCATCTCATTTCCATTTCTTTTTAGTTCTGTTGAAGAGTCATACGGACTTGAAACATTAACTGTGTTCCTCTCCGCAGATGCTGCCAGACCTGCTGAGTTTTTCCAGCTATTTTTGTTTTTGTTCCATGACTCTCTTATCTGTGTTGTGGTCTTTGTCCAGATGAAGTGGTGTGCAGGAAGGCTGCATTTTGGTGTCAGAGTGAAAAGCAGTGGATGCAGAGTTCCGGGATAAAGCACAAGGGGATCAGACTGTTCATCATCATATGAAGACACTAATATTGTTGCAAACTGTTGGTGAAATCGATGAGGTTCTTTGCTGCTCAAATGAATTGCAATGGGAATGTTAAGTGTTAATAATATCTTTGTGAGCACTTATGTGTTAGTTACAGCACTGTAGTTATTACTTTGTGTTATTTATAAAAATTTGTATGTGTTTCTTTTTGATTTGACCTGTGTCGTTTGCGTTCTGAATGAGTTGTTGTCTGTCTTATTGCCCTGACCCCCCCTGCAATACCGCCAGGCGCCGCCAGGTGGGGGTGCTGGAGGAGGACCAAGTATGTCTGGACCTCCGGGCCGGAGGGAGGCGCTGCGGCGACAGGTTCCGCTTGGCGCAGCGCACACTCCTCGGCCTTGGCAGAGTCCTCCAGCGGGAGCGGGCGGCGAGCGAGGCGGCGGATCGGCTACGGGTAGGTGTCCCGGCTCAGGCCCCGCGGCCTCGTGGGGGGAGGGCCGCCCCCGCAGGCCAGAGCCGGAGGGAGGAACGAACGAACGAGGCTTCGCTCCGAACCAGGGAGTGGGGGTGTGGGGGTGGGAAGCAGAGGCCCCTGGAAGCCTCGGCCTCTCGCCGCAGACCCGCACCCGGGGAAAGAGCGCGGGAAGCGGGGGAGACCGCGGCCTCAGGCCCGGGGCCTTCCACCCTCGGAGCCCAGAGCCGAAAGAGGCCGCCAGCCGCCCTCCCCGGGTCACAGCATCTACACAATGGCCCCTTCCACAGCATCACTCGTCCCCCCAACACCTGCTGCCTCTCCCTCAGGAAACACCCTCAATCCCGGATCCCCTCCTTTGTCCCCAATCCCCCCTCCCATCTCCATCTTATTAACCGTTTACTGTCTCCAGAGACTCTTGTATTAACCACCCTTTATCCTCATACCCGCCAGGCTCAATTCCCTTCTACACTTCACTTAACCTGATGTATTTGACCTGGTTCTCGCCCTGAGGAATTTCCCCCCACAACCTGCATCCCCTGTTATTTCATCATATTCTCAATCTCCTCCTCAACATCCCTGGATGGAGAATCAGACTGGGTGGAGGTAAGGCATAACAAAGGAAAGGAAGTCACTGGTGCGAGTACCCCCCCCCCCATCTCCCCTGACACCTACACTGGAGGACAGTATACACGAAAAAGCCATGGGGCTGGTCAGAAAGGTGCTCACCGGTCACAGGAGATTTTAGTAGATTGGACGAATGAAATTGGCAGGGGTAGCCGGGAGGATGAGCTCGTGGAGCGTGTTCAGGACAGTTTCTTCGAAACAATGTGTTCTGGACTTCCTCCAGAGAAAGGCTGTTTTAGAGCTGGCCGTGTGTCATGGGCTGGGGTTAATGAATGACCCCCGTAGTGAAGAGTTCGCCAGGTAAGCAGGATCTGAACGTGATGGAATTTCGCGTTGTGTTTGAGAGTGAGAAACGTGGGTTTGAAGCCAGAGTCTTCAAGTTAAATCAAAGGCAGTTTGCAAGGATGTGAAGAGAGAGTTGGCTAAAATGGAAAGGAGGTTCAAAGGTAAGACGGTAGATAAGCAGTGGCAGATATTTAGGGGGAATATTTCCTCACTCTACAAAGATATATTGCATGAAGAAGGACTCACCATCCGTGGCTGACGAAATTAAGGATGCTATCAAATTGAAAGGCGATGGACAGTGCAGCAAAGATTAGGTGCCACAGCCAAGATGGTGATGGGGGTGCTTTTTATTTGCATAGATAGAGGATTGGCCAACAAACGTGAAAAAGAGTTGGGATAAATGGGTCATTTTCAGGTTGACAAACAAACTAGTGGAGTGCTGCAGGGATCAGTGCTGGGACCTCAACTATTTACAATCCATATTCCTTTACAATCCATATTCCTGACTTGGCAGAAGGAACTGGTTGTGTTGTCGCCATATTTGCTGACAATACAAAGATGGTTCGGTAAGCAAGTTGTGAGGAGGATACAAAGTCTGCAAAGGGATGTAAATCAGTTGAGAGAGTGGGCAAATATTTGGTAAATGCACTATCGTGGGGAAAAAGTGAGGCTACTTAAGGGATATACTTGCATTGGAAGCAGTTCAGAGAAGGTTCACTTGGCTAATTTCTGGGATGAAGGAGTTGTCTTTTGAGGGAAGGTTGAGCAGGTTGGTCCTATACTCATTGGATTTTGGAAGAATGAGACGTGATCTTATTAAAACATATAAGATTCTGAGGGGACTTGACAGGGGAGATGCTGGGAGAATGTTTCCCCTCGGGGAATCTAGAACCAACAGACATGGTTTAAAAAGAAGGGGCCTCCCATTTTAGACTAGGACAGAATCTTTACAGTGCAGAAGGAGGCCATTCAGCCCATCGAGTTTGCATTGGCTCTCTAAAAGAGCATTCTACCTAGTTCCACATCCCTGTAACCCTGCACACACTTTCGAGAGTGCAATCCAATTCCCTTTTGAATACCTTGATCAAAGCAGCCTCCACCACCCTCTCATGGTTTGTTCCAGACTCCAACCACCCTTTGGGTGAAAAAAATTTTCCTCACGTCACTTTTACTCCTTTTGCCAATTATTTTAAATCTGTGCCCTCTAGTTCTTGATGCTCTCTTGAGTGAGAACGGTTTCTCACTATTTACCCCGCAAGATCTTGAATACCTCTATCAAGACTCCTCTCAGCCTTCTTTCCTCCAAGGAAAAGAGTCCCAACCTCTCCAATTTATCCTCGTAGCTACAGTTCTTCATCCCTGGAATCATTCTTGTGAATCTCCCCTGTACTCTCTCCAGCGCATCCTTCTCCAAGTATGGTGCCCAGAACTGGGCGTGGTACTCCAGATGAGGCCTAACTAGTGTCTTATACAAGTTCAACATGAGCTCCTTGTACTCAATGCCCCTATTAATAAAACCTATGATACCATATGCCTTTCAGTAGACGAGGAGGAGTTTTATCTCTGAAGGTCTTTAGTCTTTGGGATTCTCTTCAACTGAGAGTGGCGTAGGCTGGGTCATTGAATGTATTCAAGGCTGAGGTAAACAGATTTTTGATCTACAAGGAGTCCAGGGTTATGACACCAAAGTGAAGTTCTGGCCATAATCACAGCAGCCATGATCTTATTGGCTGCTGGGACAGGCTCAGTGGACCTGATGGTCAATTCCTGCTATTGCTTATGATCTTTTAGTTCCCCCACCGTTCATCTTTGTTGGAACATCCCGAGCCTGTACCTGAAACATCTCCTTAAAAATCACCCATTGTTCTGTTAGTTTTCCCTGTCAGTCTTTGCTTCCATTTCAGCCTGGCTGGGATCCCCTGTCATCCCATTGATGTGAGCTCTCTTCCAATTTAGACCTTTACCTCGAGGTTGTTCCTTGCTCTTGTCCCTTGCAAACCCAAACCTTTTGATACAATGATCACTTTTAACCAAGTGTTGCTCCACTGGCACTTGGCCTTCCTCATTTCCCAGCAGCTGATAAAGCGATGCCTCCTTTCTAGTTGCACTGAGAACGTCCTGGTGAAGGAAGTTCTCCTGAACACATTTCAGAAACTTTTCCCCCTCCTTACCCTTTACTCTAACACCAGGCCAATCGATATTTGGAACATTAAAATCCCCTGATATCACTAATGGAGAACTTGTGCACCTCTGTGATTTTCCTGCAGATTTATTCCTCTTTCTCTCTCTCTCACTGTTTGAAAGCCTGGAGAATATTCCCAGCCATGTGCTCAAACCCTTTTTGGGTACTCAACTCGAACTAAATGAATTCAGTTCTTGCCCCTCAAGGACATCCTCCTTTTTCAACACAACAATCTTTGCCCTAATCAATACAGCCACCCCATTTCACTTTCTTCCTTCCCCATCTATTCTAACTGCTTTGTATCCTTAAATATGAAGTGCCCAGTCCTCACCATTTTAAGCCACGTTTCCATCATTTTCATTCAACTGTTTGTGCTTGGAACCCACCATCCTACTGCACGTGTCTCCAGTACTGTTCAACACCCTTACTCTGTGCACCTTATTCCTCTTTTCTACTTTCATAAGCTGGTGCACACCCCCCCTGCCAATTTAATTTGAAGCCACCTTAGTCAAGCTCATGAACCTCCATGCAAGGACATTGGTCCCAGCCCTGCTGAAGTGCAACCTGTCCATTTTGAATTGGTGCCTTCTGCCCCAGAACTGGTCCCAATGCCCCAAGAATCTGAAGCCCTCCCTCCTGCACCATTCTTTAAACCGCACATTGATCCTCAATATCTCCCTACCTTTGCTGTCACCAGTGCATGGTGCTGGGAGTTATCCAGAGAGATCCTACTTTTTAACTTTCTCCCTATCTCCCTGACTCTCTAGGAATTTTTGCTTTTTGAAGTCGAGTCCTGCTGAAGGCCTCCAGGGGGCTCTAGGCCACCTCTCAGTAGGTAAGTCCGAGGTCGGAGCAGGGAAAGCTTGCTCCAGATGCCTCGAAGCTCCATGTTGATCCATTCTCAGGCGATGATTGTGACAGGGTTCTTGCTGCACCCCTCCCTACGTGTCAGGGCAACATGGCTGGGGTCTGGCTGCTGGGCATGGTAAAGATGCCAAGTGCCCTCCTGACCATGGCTATGACCCTGTATGTGATGCCTGATGGGGTCTACCTTGGACTGTGGGCAAGCAGAGCGTTCTCTCAAGGTGGTAAAGTTTCAACCTTTTGCCACGTTTCCTCGAACATTGCAGCTTCTCTGCACTGTCTCTGGCACTTGGTATATTGCCCTCGTGTCCCTGAGGGGAGCCATGTCGAGGTGTTCACAATTGCGATTAGACACAGGTAAGGTCCAGACGCTATTGTGTCCTTCGCTATACTCTCACCAATGCCGGTGTCGGTGCACGTCAGTTTTCATTCAGGTATAGATGAGATGGGCACAGCTCTGTTTCTTTCACATGATCTTAACTGACCAGGTTCACTGGTCATTTATTGAGTGAATTGCGTTGCCCTAAATGCTGATTGGAGAACAGATTGTCAGTGTCATCCAGATTCAAGTGTGTGAACTGTCTGTAATTCATGTTATTTCTCAGGTGACTTTCAGCTGAATCAGACACGAGCTCCTCGAGGACGACATTGTGTTCTTAGTTGGTGAGGAGAATAGACCAGATCAATGTGGGGCAATCAGTTTCAGTCTGCGACCAAGGCAGGTATGTAGTCACTGAGTGAGTCTGCTATTTTGTGAACTGCTGTTAGTGTTCTTCATTCATCATATCAAAATGTTCCTCACGCTTAGATCACCACCAATCCATTCTGACCTCCTCTTCCTCATTTCTCATTCACCCCTCAACCCTGAGCCTGCCCCGGTCCTGGGGCCCAGTTTCCGGGCCCTCCCTGCTACAGCCTCGGGCTTTTCCCTCCGGCCTTTATCCTGCCATCCTCAGCCACTGGGCTCTCCTTTCCTTGCTGCTGCCTTCCATATTGTGGCCCCTGGATCAGACCCAGTGCTCCCTTCCTGGCTCCTCACCCATCCCGCCCACAGGCCACTGGCCTGCAACATTACTGGTCGCACCTAATCTCTCAGTCCCTGCTCTAATGCTACTGATGTCATGCCCTATTCTCTTTGGCAGACTGACTGCTCCTGTGTCTGTCCACTATGAATATGGAACAGTTGTCAGGTATGGAAACTAAGGTGTGGACACTGTGAGCTGTTCAATAAGATCACAAACTATGGCACAGGATTATCAATAGAGAAGATCTTCACATGGTATTGTGTGGACCAGTTCATGTGAGTGCTAACATGCTTTGGTTTCTGGAGAGCAGGGTTTTCTGCACATACCCACCGTCTTCCCCCAGCCTCCAGCAAAGACCCTTGAAAGGTTCAGGCCCCAACCCAGGGTTTTGTGTGTAAAGTTCACAATTGTAACTGAGATTGAAGCCTGTGTTCTTTCCTGTAGGTGTTCATGGCGGCCAGCAACAGTCGCTGCTGGGACCTGGGCCACCGTCCTTACAACAGGCATTGCTACAGGTAATCACTGCACAACGGACACATTACTGTAACTCTGAGGGCGGGGAAGGTTGAGTAATGTTGGGGAGCGTCGACACTCTGAGGTGGAGGGGAATGATGGGGAGTGCTGTTACTCTGAGGTGGAGGGGAATGATGGGGAGTGCTGTTACTCTGAGGTGGAGGGGAATGATGGGGAGTGCTGTTACTCTGAGGTGGAGGGGAATGATGGGGAGCGCTGTTACTCTGAGGTGGAGGGGAATGATGGGGAGTGCTGTTACTCTGAGGTGGAGGGGAATGATGGGGAGTGCTGTTACTCTTGAGATGGAGGGGAATGATAGTGAGTGCTGTTACTCTGAGGTGGAGGGGAATGATAGTGAGTGCTGTTATTCTGAGATGGAGGGGAATCTTGGTGAGTGCTGTTACTCTGAGGTGGAGGGGAATGATGGGGAGTGCTGTTACTCTGAGGTGGAGGGGAATGTTGGTGAGTGATGTTACTCTGAGGTGGAGGGGAATGTTGGTGAGTGATGTTACTCTGAGGTGAAGGGGAATGTTGGTGAGTGATGTCACTCTGAGGAGGGAATGTTGGTGAGTGCTGTCACTGGGAGGTGGAGGGAAATGTTGGTGAGTGCTGTCACTCGGAGGTGGAGGGGAATGTTGGAGAGTGCTGTCACTGAGGAGGGAATGTTGGAGAGTGCTGTCACTCTGAGGAGGGAATGTTGGAGAGTGGTGTCACTCGGAGGTGGAGGGGAATGTTGGTGAGTGCTGTCACTCTGAGGAGGGAATGTTGGTGACTGCTGTCACTTGGAGGTGGAGGGAAATGTTGGAGAGTGCTGTCACTCTGAGGAGGGAATGTTGGAGAGTGCTGTCACTCTGAGGTGGAGGGGAATGTTGGAGAGTGCTGTCACTCTGAGGAGGGAATGTTGGTGAGTGAAGTCACTGAGGTGGAGGGGAATGTTGGAGAGTGCTGTCACTCTGAGGTGGAGGGGAATGTTGGAGAGTGCTGTCACTCGGAGGTGGAGGGGAATGTTGGAGAGTGCTGTCACTCGGAGGTGGAGGGGAATGTTGGTGAGTGCTGTCACTGAGGAGGGAATGTTGGAGAGTGCTGTCACTCGGAGGTGGAGGGGAATGTTGGAGAGTGCTGTCACTCGGAGGTGGAGGGGAATGTTGGAGAGTGCTGTCACTCGGAGGTGGAGGGGAATGTTGGTGAGTGCTGTCACTGAGGAGGGAATGTTGGAGAGTGCTGTCACTCGGAGGTGGAGGGGAATGTTGGAGAGTGCTGTCACTCTGAGGAGGGAATGTTGGAGAGTGGTGTTTATTTCTGGCACTTTGTGAATGAATTTATCTTAGTGCACTGGACTGCTTCAGTAGCCCATTCAGCTTCGCGAGCACGGGACTTGTTGAGTTGCCCCATGTGCCCTGGCGGCAGATTAAATGTGGAGAGAGTCTTTCTGGTGAAAATGGAGTGGTCTCTGGATGAATGAAAAGATCTGATTTTCCACTTGAACTTCAAGCTATCTTTCCATTTTCTTGGGTCTTTGTGTTCAGTAAGTTGTGAGGAACTGATTTTGGGCCATCAAACTCTCTGGTATAATAACTTCTTGACAATGATTTTACCCTGGGCAGAGTAGGTATAGGTGATCTCCCCATCTTCTCATTCAATTCCTCCTTTTCTATTCAACAGCTCAGATCTGTGTTTTTAACTTCCTGCCTGAGTAAGATGCCTTTGTGTTTGAGCTTGCCAGTTCCCTGACAGATGCTGACTAACCTTTTGTGCTTCCTTTTCGTAAGGACATAGGTCTCATTGTCTTCACTGTGCCAAGTGCTACAGTCACATTAAAGCACTCGCTGAGGAGCAGAACTAAATTGAATCCTTGAAGTCCGACAACATTTCAGTCAAAGCATGTAGCTCTCAGATAATTTGCAAGTTGCATCAAAGTGTGATAACTAGTTTGAGTTTGATATTTGAGCTGTGATTCGAACTCCATATCCTCTTTGTCACAGAGATCATCTACTTTCATCTCATCGTGCTTCTGCCACCCCACCCCTGCCTTAGCTCACCTGCTGAAATACTCCTCCATACTTTTGTTACCTCAAGGCTCAACTATTCCAACACTGCATTATCCACCTTCCCATCTTTCACCCTCCATGAACTGCAGCTCACTCAAACCTCTGCTGCACTTTTCAAATTCTCGATCTCTTGTTCACATCCCTCCATGGCCTTACCCCTTCCTCATCTCTCTGACCTCATCCAGCCCCAAGATTCCTGGCCTCCTTCAATTCTGGCCTCTCGCCCACCCCCCATTCCATTTCCCTCACCAGGGGCGATGCCTTCAGCTACCTAGGCCCTAAGCTCTGGAATTCTCTCCCTAAACTTCTGGACTTTCTATCTTCTTTGCAGAAGCTTCCTATTACCTATCTCTTCTGCCTAAACCTGTCTTGATATCAGTTACGTTCTGTTTGATTACAGTCCTGTCAAGCATCTTGAAGCATTTTACTTTGTTAAAAGTGTTAAGACTAATGCACGTTGTTGTGAAGATATTGCTTCAGAATTGCACTGTCAAGTCCCCAGGACATACTGAAGAACTTTATAACCAGTGATTTGCTTATAAGTTCAGTCTGCTTTTAGAATGTAGCAAATCTTTTGTGGGCAGCTAGATGTCACAACACACAGGTGACATGAGCGATGAGTTCATGTTTTATGGTCGTGTTACTTTTGGGATAAATATTGGCTAGGACACGAGAAGAATGACCGTGCTGTTGTTTGGCTGGTGGATTTGGATCCTTCACACCCATAAAGTTTGACTCAGTGTCCGCTCTGCATCACATTAAAACTTGATAATGTTCATTAAGTTGTGCATTAGCTATTGCAGATTTATTGGGTCTGCCCTTAGCAATTATATGAAGAATTAACAGCAGAATATTTCATAGAGTCTTTGAGATGTGTCCCAAATAAATTTTAAACTTGGGAACCACACATGCAGGGACTTTAGCTGGGAGCAGTTTGAGACTCACTTAGAATGTCTTTTGCAGTTGAATATCTGGCTGGCAGTTGAACAGCAGGCCTCCGCTGAAGGGTGCACATGGAATTGTGCCACAGAGTTGTGGAGGGGTTGGGGTGCTGACATAGAAAAGATTTTGTAGTGCACTTGTCCTGTGAGGGGCTCCTGCTGGAGATTTGCTGCCCCTTGCCATAATACTGACACCGGTTCTGTTGCTATTGGCAGGGCCACGGGCAGGCGGGCCAATCGCAGAAGCAGCGTGTGTTCACAGGAGTAGTCACAAGTCTTCACGATTACTTTGGTTTCATTGATGAGGAAGTGTTGTTCCATCTGAAGTAAGTGATGCGCGAACCAGCAGACAGTGCGCTAACGGAGGCCTCTGTTAAATATTGCTGCCCCGTCAGATACAGAGTCACCTCAGATCACAGTTGCTCTAAGCTTGATCACCAGCCTGTGCCACAGTTTGCCCCAGTGCCTCTGGGTTAAAAGTGGAGAATGTGCCCCCCTGACTCCCTGCTCCTCATTGCTGGAACAGGCGATACACCGGGGCTAACCTCAGCTGGTGATTCACACCATTATCAAATAGCTCACATGAGGATCGGCCACTTTGGTGAGGTGCCAGTGGCCTGAATTCCTGGCAGTCTGTGCCCCATCCCAACCATCTCCCGATCATCTCTGCCGTGTGTGCTGGCAGTACTGAGTGGTTTAAGCAGCATGTGGAAGAGTTCTGATCTCTGTGTCTTTGTATTGCAGCGTGGTGAAGGGACGGATGCCCCAGGCTGGGGAGCGAGTGCTGGTGAAAGCTGTGTACAACCCCAGTCACTCAGTGAAGTGGAATGCACTGAAAGTCCAGGTGCAGCCTACACAGGTACAGGCTTCTGTTTGGCAGCAAGGGAAGCACATGAATAAGTGAAAGGCAGGCAAGAACAGGGTGACAATTGCATTGTCTTTTCCTGGTTCATTCTACCCATGTTGTGAGATGGGGTTTGTGACAGAGACTGTAGACTGTGATGTAGGGCCTGACGCTGATGTTTGCAACAATCTGCCTACTCAAACAGCTTTTTTCTGAGCACTCCCTTCCCTCCTCTGAGCTCCCCTCCCTCGTCTCTGAGCTCCCCTCCCCCGTTACCCCCTGCTGTCTTCCAGCCTCCTTTCTGCCCTTCATCGTTATTGCCTGTATTTCCAAAGAGCTGCATTGTGTAGGCAGGAACAGTTCAGCACTTCATCTTCACACCATGACTGGCATTTAGTCTATTTTCTCTTCATTGTTAGTACCCTGGCTTTCATGAGGTAGGAATATAACCTTCCTTCGGAGTTGCATCCAGGTTTTTCTCCCTCCCTTATAAGATGCAGCTTCCCTCTTTGCCTCTCTTCATATCCTCTGAAGGGCTCATCAAGTGCTCAGCAGTGGCTCGTGATGAGTTGCAAATCCACTTACCCTGTCTCTCACACTTGTTGTCCTTGCAGCCCAATATACCCACTGAGGGTTAACCTTGCCAATCTTCTTCCTGTCTAACTCACCCCTTCCAGTGCTGACCCCGTGGACTCTGTTGGCAGATCATCTCCCTCGAGGCACCTTCCTCAAAAATGTTTCTTCACCTATGAACAAGGCCTTTGTTGTCCATGAACTTATTGTGGATCACTGCATAATGATAAGCTGGCTGAGGGGTGATGACCCTTTCCCTTGAATGAAACCTCATGCCTGATTGTTGTATCTTCTACCACTTGACCCACCAAGATCATTGCGGTGGTGGTGTGAATGCTTCACACCAAAATCTTCACCCGATCCCCTTACTCTTCTAAGCACATTTTTTTCCATTGAACATCTCACATTGTTCAATGCCTCTCACCTCTCATTTGAAATCGTTGTTCTTGTGTCATCCCACTTATGATAAATTTTCTCATCATGATATCTTCACTGCTTTCCTCCTTTAGCCCCTAAACTGATCTGCTTATCCTCAGTGATCCATCTCAATTATCATGTTCTCTATGCTCTGAGTTCACTGCCCTCTTAACTACCATAATCTCTCCCTCCATGTAAACTGCCCAATACAGATTTACAGCCACACTGTTCACCTTGCCATCTCATAGGGCCATGCTGCACCCACGGTTTCAACCACCAAAGTTAAACTGACTGGCCTGTAGTTGCTGGGCTTATCTTTATACTGTTTTATGAAGAAGGGTGTAACGTTTGCAGTTCTCTGGTCCTCCAGGACCACTCCAAGTCCAAGAAAGACTGAAAACTGATGAGCAGTGCCTCTGCAGTTTGCACTTTCACTTCCCTCAGCATCGTTGGATGCATCTCATCTAGTCCCCGTGCCTTACAAACTTTCAATACAGATAACCTATCCAATACTACCTCCTTTTCGGTTTTAAACCCATCTAGTGTCTGAATTACCACATCTTTTACCATGGCCTGGGGAGCATATCCTCACTTGGTAAAGGCAGAGGCAATGTATTCATTTACTACCTCAGCTGCACCCTCTGCTCCCATGGTCTCTAATTGGCCCTACTCCTCCTTTTTACCATTTACTATTTAAATGCCTATAGAAAACTTTGGGATTCCCTTTTATGTTACCTGACATTCTCTTTTCATATTCCCTGTTTGCTTCTCTTATTTGCTTTTGCATCTCTCTGCACCTCCCGTGTTCAGCTTGGTTTTCAGTTGTATTTTCTAACTCACACCTGTCATAAGCACACTTTTTCTTCTTTATCTTAATTTCTATCTCCCTTGTCATCCACGGAGCTCTGTATTTGTTTGCCCTGCCTTTTTCTTAGTCTGGACTGTTGTTTGTCCTTTCCCACAGCCAGCCTAAAACATATGATACAATGATCACTGTCCCTGCAGTGTTTTCCTACTGACACTTGACCCACCTCATCCCAAGAACCAGGCCTTGCAGTGCCTCCTCTCTTGGACAGGAGATACACTGCTGAAGCAAATTTTCCTGAACACCCTTGAGCAGCTCTTGGCCCTCTGTCCTTTGCTCTACTACTATCCCAGTCTATATTTGGATAATTGAAGTTCCCCTATTTTAAGCACGCTATAATTTTTACACCTCTCTGTAATTTCTTGACAAATTTGTTCCTCTACATCCTTCCCACTAGTTGGTGCCTGTAAACTACATTGAGCAATGTATTTGCACCTTTTTTGTTCCTGAGTTGTAGCCAAATAGACTCTGTCCTTGATCCCTCTAGGACATCCTCTTTCTCCAGCATTGCAATGTTCTCATTAATCAATACTGGCACCCTTCCCCCTTTTATTCCTTTCCTATCTTTCCTGACCAGCTTGTGTCCAGGGATATTTAGCACCTAGTCCTGCCCTTCCTTGAGCTAGGTCTCTGTTATAGCCATGTCATCATATTCCAAGTGGCAATCTGCTCCTGTTACTCACCAATCTTTTTTTCCACACCCTGTGCATTCACATACACGCACAGTTACTCTGATATAGACTCTATAACTTTCTCCTTGACTCTAGCCCCACCAGCTAACTTAGTATTCCTGACTCTAGTGCTATCTATCTCTCCCAGTATTCTGTGCACCCTGGTATTCCTCTATAATATTCTCCCCTGGTTCCCACACCCCTGCTGGGTTAGTTTAAAACCTCCCCAACAGCACAAGCAAAAAGCCTCACAAGCAACTCTGTCCAGCTGCAGCCCGTCCTGCCTGTCCAGGTCCCATCTTCCCCAGTGCTAGCCCCAAGAATCTAAAGGCCTCCCTCCTGCACCATCTTTCCAATCGCACATTCATCTGCCTTATCCTCATATTTCTGTACTCATTTGTGCATGGCATCAGGAGTAATCTGGAGATTACTACTTTTGAGGTCCTGTGTGCTAATTTTCTACCTCGCTCCCGAAATTTGGATTGCAGGACCACATCCCCCTTTGTAACTATGTCATTGGTACTGAAGTGGACCACAATTGCTGGCTGTTTCCCCTCCCACCTCAGGGTGTTCTGTCACCGCTCAGTGACACCCTTGACCCTGGCACCAGGGAGGTAACACACCATCCTGGATTCACGTCTGAGGCCACAGAAATGCCTATCTATTCCCATAACTTATCGAATCACCTATCATTATTGCTCTTCCAATCTTCCTTGTTCCCCCCTGTACACGTGAGCCACCCATGTTACCATGGACTTGGCTCCGGCTGCATTCACCCGATGAACCTTCACTCTCATCAGTATTCAGAGCTCTCCAGGGTCGGAGAGTGGGATGTAACCCGAGGACCCCTGCACTACCTGCCTGTTTCTTTTCGACTGCCTGATGGTCACCCACTCCCTCTCTCTGTGCATATTCTTAAACTGCAGGGTGACCACATCCTGGTTAAACCTTACCAATGTTAATACATCTTTCCCAATACTAATTAAAACTTTCTGCTACTAATAAACCTTACTATATTGATAAACCTCACCAATACTTATGACACCTTGCTTGTGCTAATAAACCTTATTATCAAAAAACATATCAATACCAATAAATGTTAGTGATACTTAATATAACTTACTGGTTATAAACCCTACCCAATAAAGAAAAATAAGACATGTTTATTCCATATTTTAGATCAAAAATACTCACTAGCCAATCTCCTGCCTGTGTCCCTGTGATGTCACACCTTGATTTTTCTTTACTAACCTGGGCTCTGGCTGGAAACCGTTTTACCCCACTGTCCTGCACTGAGCTCTTGCCTTTTCCCTCCGCACTGTTGGTAGCCCTGCTGGTCTTGGACTGAACTGTTGTCTTCCCTCTCCGCACTGTTGGTAGCCCTGCTGTTCTCGGATTGAGCTCTTGTCTTCCCTTTCCATACTCTTGTGTAGCCCCACTGTTTTGGAGAGGTAACAAGCAGGATAGATAAAGGGGAACCAGTAGATGTAATATACTTGGGTTTCTAAAAGGCGTTCGATAAGGTACCGCACATAAGGTTACTTAAAAAGACAAGAGCCCATGGTGTTGGCGGTAATATATTAGCATGGATAGAAGATTGGCTAACTAATAGAAGACAGAGAGTTGAGATAAGGGGGGAATTTTCAGGATGGCAACCTGTAACTAGTGGAATACCACAGGGATCAAAATATTGCGGATACTGGAAATCTGAAATAAAAACAGAAAATGCTGGAAAAACTCAGCAGGCCTGACAGCATCTATGGAGAGAGAAAAACAAAGTTAACGTTTCGAGTCCATATGACCCTTCTTCAGAGCCGAAGAGAAGTGGAAATGTAATGAAATTTATTCTGTTTAAAGGGAGTGGGGCAGGTGGAGCTGGATAGAAAGCCAGCGATAGTGGGGACAATGGGGGGATTGACAAAGATGTCATGACCTAAAGGACAAAGGGAGTGTTAATGGTAGTGGTTAGTGCTAAAACAGGTGCTAATAGTGGCATAAAGGTAAGAAAGCAGAATGTGATTATAGCAGACCAAGGATAGCATTGTGTGAAAGAATAATATGGATTAAGTGACAGATGGCCCTGTAGGGGATTCGGGGGGGGGGTAGAGAATGTGATTTTTTAAAAAAGGGATAAAACTACGGATAAATGAATAGAAATAAAACAAGTGGGTGAATAGAAATAAAACAAGTGGGTAAAAAATAAAAATGAATGTAGAAGAAAAGGAATGAAAAAAGGGTGAGGATGGAGGAGAGAGTTCATGATCTAAAGTTGTTGAACTCAATATTCAGCCCGGAAGGCTGTAAAGTGCCTAGTCGGAAGATGAGGTGCTGTTCCTCCAGTTTGCGTTGAGCTTCACTGGAACAATGCAGCAGGCCAAGGATGGACATGTGGCCATGAGAACAGGGTGGAGTGTTGAAATGGCAAGCGACAGGGAGGTCTGGGCCATCCTTGCGGACAGACTGGAGGTGTTCCGCAAAGCGGTCACCCAGTCTGCGTTAGGAATAGGGAAGTCTTGCTAAAACTATACAAGGCACTAGTTAGACCACACCTAGAATATTGTGAACAGTTTTGGTCCCCTTATCTAGGGAAAGATATACTGGCTTTGGGGGCAGTCCAGAGAAGGTTCACTAGGTTGATCCTGGGTATGGAGGGATTTTCTTATGAGGAGAGGTTGAGTAGGTTGGGCCTGTACTCATTGGAGTTTAGAAGAATGAGAGGCGACCTTATTGAAACATATCAGATTCTTAGGGGGCTTGACAGGGTAGATGCTGAGATGTTGTTACCCCTTGTGGGAGAGTCTAGGACCAGAGGGCATAATCTCAGTGTAAAGGGTCGCCCATTTAAAACAGAGATGAGGAAGAATCTCTTCTCTCAGAGAGTAGTGAATCTGTGGAATTCTTTACCGCAGAGGGCTGTAGAAGCTGGGTTGTTAAATATATTCAAGATGGAGACACAGATTTTTAATCAGAAAGGGAATCAAGGGCTATGGGGAAAAGGCAGGAAAATGGAGTTGAGGATTATCAGATCAGCCATGATCTCACTGAATGGCGGAGCAGACTTTATGGGCCAAATGGCCTACTTCTGCCCCATCATCTTAAGGTCTTATGGTTCTCTCTGTTTCTCACCTCTCGGGCTGAGCTCTTGTCTTCTGTTTGGAGCCCTGCTGTTCTTGGATTGAGCTCTTGTTTTGCCCCTCCGCACTCGTTGGAGCCCTGCTCTTGCCTCCAATTTGCTCAACCGTGCCCTTACTTCCATCTTCTTCCTAGTACCCGTTACGCTCTTTCATTCTGGTTGTTCACTCTGAGACTGTCTTCATCTCTGATCCCTTCAATAGAAAAGTCGTTAGCAGACGGTTTAGCCATTAACTGCCAGATCTGGCTGGACTGCATAGAAACTAGGAGCAGGAGTAGGCCATTCGGCCTTTCGAGCCTGCTCCGCCATTCAATATGATCATGGCTGATCCTCTATCTCAACGCCATATTCCCGCTTTCTCTCCATACCCCTTGATGCCCCTAATATCCAAAAAATGATCAATTTCTTTCCTGAATATACTCAGTGACCCGACCTCCACAGCCTTATGTGGTAGAGAATTCCACAGGTTGACCACCCTCTGAGCGAAGAAATTTTTCCTCATCTCAGTCCTAAATGGCCTGCCCCGTACCTTGAGACTGTGGCTCCTGGTTCTAGACTCCCCAACCAGGGGAAACATCCTCCCTGAATCTAGTTTGTCTAGCCCTGTTAGAATTTTATACGTTTCAATCAGATCCCCTCATTCTTCTAAACTCTAGTGAATACACGCCCAGTCGAACCAATCTCTCCTCATACGACAGTCCTGCCATCCCCAGTATCAGCCTAGTGAACCTTTGCTGCACTCCCTCTATGGCAAGTATATCCTTTCTTAGGTAGGGAGACCAAAACTGCACACAATACTCCAGGTGTGGTCTCACCCAGACCCTGTATAACTGCAGTATGACATCCTTACTTCTGAACTCAAATCCTCTTGCAATGAAGGCCAACATACCATTTACCTTCCTAATTGCTTGCTGCACCTGCCTGTTTACTTTCATTGACTGGTGTACAAGGACACCCAGATCCCTTTGTACACCCACATTTCCCAATATATCACCATTTAAATAATACTCTGCCTTTCTGTTTTTCACTCCAAAGCGTATAACTTCACATTTATCCACGTTATACTGCATCTACCATGTGTTTGCCCACACACACAGCTTGTCTAAATCGTCCTGAAGCCTCCTTACATTCTCCTCACTACTGTTTCCTGTCTGCTAACCAATTTTCAATCCATGCCAGTATATTACCCCCGATTCCATGTGCTTTAATTTTGCCCACTAGCCTCTTATGCGGGACCTTATCAAAAGCCTTCTTGAAATCCAAATACACCACATCCACTGGTTTTCCCTTATCCTATTAGCTACATCCTCAAAAAAACTCCAGTAAACTAGCTAAGAATGATTTCCCTTTCATAGACCTGTACTGACTTTGTCTAATCCCGTTAATGTTTTCCAAGTGTTCTGTTACCACGCTTTTTATAATAGACTCTAGCATTTTCCCCACTTCTGACTAACTGGTAGGCTAACAAATGGGGTCATAGTGCAAAATAAAGCTAAGATGACTAACAAGGTTAAAAACACAAGGCTAACTGGTGTATAATTCTCTGTTTTTTAAATAGTGGGGTTACATTTTCCACCCTCCATCTGCTTCAGAGTCTGTAGAATTTTGGAAGATGACTACAAGTGCATCTACTATTTCCAGGGCCACTTCCTTTAGTACTCTGGAATGTCGATTATCAGGCCTTGGGGATTTTTCAGCCTTTAACCCCATTAATTTCTATAACACCGTTTTTTTTACTAATGCTGATTTTCTTCAATTCATGCCTTTCACTAGACCCTTGGTTCCCTCACATTTCTAGGAAATTATTTGTGACCTCTTTTGTGAAGACAGAACCAAAATATGTGTTCAATTCTTCTGCCTTTTCTTTGTTCCCCATTATAATTTTCCCTGTTTCTGACTGTAAGGGACCTACATTTGTCTTGGTTAATCTTTATCTCTTCTCATATTTATAGAAGCTTTTACAGTCAGTTTTTATGTTCCCTGCAAGTTTACTCTCGTACTCCATTTTCCCCTTCTTGATCAATCTTTTTGTCCACTTTTGCTGAATTCTAAACTGCTCCCATTCCCCATGCTTGCTGCTTTTTCTGGCAATTTTATATGTCTCCTCTTTGGATCTAATATTAGCCTTAATTTCTTTTGTAATCCATGGTTGAGCCACCTTTCCTGTTTTATTTTTGTGCCAGACAGGAATGAATAATTGTTGTAATTCATGTACATGTTCCTTAAATATTAGCCATTGCCTATCCACCGTCAACTTTTTTAGTAAGGTTCCCCAACCCATCGTTGCCAACGCGCGCCTCATAACCTCGTAGTTCCCTTTGTTTAGACTCAGGAACCTAGTTTCAGATTCATCTTCTTCGCTCTCCATCCTAATGAACAATTCCATCATTTCATGGTTGCTCTTCCCCAAGGGACCCCACACAACAAGATTGTTAATTAATCCTTTCTCATTGAACAATACCCAATCTAGGATAGCTTGCTCTACAGTTGGTTACTCAACATATTGGTCTAAAAAACCATCACGTGTACACACCAGGAAATCTTCCTCCACAGTATTTTTGCTAGTTTGGTTTGTCCAATCTATATGTAGATTAAAGTCACCCATGATTACAGTTGTACCCTTATTGCATGCATCTCTAATTTCCTGCTTAATGCCTTCCCTTACATCTCCATTACTGTTTGGGGGCCTGTAGACAACCCCCACCAACATTTCCTACCTTATCTCCACCCAAACAGATTCCACATCATGATTTTCCAAGCCAATATCCTTCCTCACTATTGCGTTGATTTCCTCCTTTACTAATGGTGCTACCCCACCTCCTTTCCCTATTTTTCTGTCCTTCCTAAATATTGAATACCCCTGGATGTTCAGTTCCCATCCTTGGTCACCCTGCAGCTATGTCTCTGTAATTGCAACTGTATCATAACCATTTATATCTATTTGCGCTGTTAATTCATCTACCTTATTGCGAATGCTCCAAGCATTAAGATATAATGCCTTAGCCTTGTGTTTTTAACCTTGTTAGTCATCTTAGCTTTATTTTGCACTATGACCCCATTTGTTTTTCGCCCTTGTTTTTTCGCCTCCCACTTTTGCTTCTTACTTTTCTGTCTTTTGTTTCTATCCTTGTTTCCCCCTCCTCTGTCTCCCTGCTCAGGTTCCCATCCCCCTGCCGTTCTAGTTTAAACCTTCCCTGAACGCACTAGCAAACACCTCCCCGAGGACATTGGTCTCGGTCCTGCCCAGATGCAACCCGTCCTGTTTGTACTGTTCCCACCTTCCTCAGAACCGATCCCATTGTCCCAGGAATCAGAATCCTGCCCCTCTACACCATTTCTTCAGCCACTTATTCATCCGATATGTCCTGTTGTTTCCACTCTTGCTGGCATGTGGCACTGGTAGTAATCCTTTGAGGCCTGACTTTTTAATTTATGTCCTAACTCCCTATATTTAGCTTGTAGGATGTCATCCCTTTTGTTACCTATGTCGTTGGTGCCAATATGTACCACTACTACTGGCTATTCCAGTTATTGGTGTTATTTAAATACAAGTTGTTCATGGGGATTATTAATCTGGAATGTGTGTGTATTTTATATAAAATAGTGATATTCGGTGTTGAAGCTGAGACTGTGGGACTCACCGTGATGGCCATCCAGTCGAGTCTCTGCTTTCTGTTGGACACTGATCAGCTGTACTGCTCTCTCCATCTGATTTTATTGTGGTATCATCACTGCACTGGCTCCAGGAGTCACTGGAGTCTTGGGACTGCACTCCCCCTGTCACTGGAGCCCCCACGACTCTTCCCCACCCTCCTCCCGCCCCTCACTGGAGTCCATCTGCCGTTCTCAGCTGGGGCTCTCAGGGCTGCTTACCACGTTTCAATCTGCAGGAGGACTCGGGTCTAGCCTCTGAAGGACAGCGAAATGGGTTTTCCAAACAGCTTGCTACATTTTAGAGATTCTAAGCACTGTGAATCTCTGCTACCCCACTTTAGAAGTGTGAGATTCCACAGCGATTGCGGAATCTTCCCAGAGCGGGCATTGTATATGTTAACAGCTTGGAAACCCTTCTCCGTGCTGACTAATTTAGTCGTGTTTATTTTTTGCAGAGCCCGTCGCACATGTTGTCTGGTCAGAAGCAAGGGATCCTAGGAGCGAAGCCCCAGCCACAGCCTCTACTCCAAGCTCCACGCATTCCCTCCTTGTTATCCTCGCAGCCACTGCTTTCCCAGCTGCCTCACAAACGTGAGTATGAACAGTAATACACCGCTTTATCCGCTGGCGTCAGGAAGCCACAGAAACAACTACTTAGGCCTTTGAATAGTAACCCCATTCTTGGGTGAGATCTGTCTCCCATTAGTCCCACCCACGGATACCTAATTTCTCTTGTTAGGCTTATCTCAGTTGCTTGATGCACATAGACATAGAAGCTACAACACAGAAACAGGCCTTCAATGTCATATCAATATTTACCTCCACACAATTAAATGGCATTAGTCATTGCTTTATATTCCTATCCCTTAAATCCACTTATCCTGCCTCGTCTTGAATATTGTCACAGTTTCTGCCACTAACTCTGGAAGTGAATCTCTCAGCCTCTCAACATCTGTGTGGTCAAGACTCTCCTGCCCTCTCGTCTAAATCTCTCACATTTAATCTTGTATCAAAAGCCCCTCATTCTTCACCTCAGACATTTAAATATTATGTGGGCATCACTGGCAAGGCCATTTTTAATTGCCCTTGAACTGAGTGACTTGCTCTGCCATTTCAGAGGGCAGTTAAGAGTCAACCGCATTGCTGTGTGTCTGGAGTCACGTGGAAACCAGATAAGGAAGGCAGATTTCCTTCCCTAAAGAACATTAGTGAACCAGATGGGCTTTTACGACAATTGACAGTGGTTTCATGGTCACCATTAGATGAGCTGCCATGATGGGATGGTGAGAACTTGTGTTGTCAGGGCATGAGCCTGGATTACTGTTCTAGTGACATTACCATTATGCCACCGTCTGCCCCAATTGGCCCACTTCTGTCTCCCCTATCTTATCCTTTCAACATTTTCAACATTTCTTGCATTGCCCCATAGTCAATGTTATATTGGAAAAAGACATTGTTATGACCCAGCAGTTGGTAAAGTGGAGTTATTTAAAAATCCCAGAGGGAAACTTTAAACAACTGTCATAACCTATATTTTTAAGTGAAATGTCTGAGACATTTATTAATTTACACAAGTTAAATATATACACATAGCTATGAATTACTACTGTCATAACTTTTAACAAATTCCCAAACTAATCTCCATTGAGGCAACAACAACGTATAAGACCATAAGACATAGGAGCAGAAATTAGGCCACTCGGCCCATCGAGTCTGCTCAGCCATTCAATCATGGCTGATAAGTTCCTCAACCCCATTCTCCTGCCTTCTCCCCGTAACCTTTGATCCCCTTACAAATCAAGAACCTATCTATCTTGGTCTTAAACGCACTCAATGACCTGGCCTCCACAACCTTCTGTGGCAATGAATTCCATAGATTCACCACTCTCTGGCTAAAGAAGTTTCTCCTCATCTCTGTTCTAAAAGGTCTTCCCTTTACTTTGAGGCTGTGCCCTCGGGTCCTAGTCTCTCCTACTAATGGAAACATCTTCCCCACGTCCACTCCATCCAGGCCTTTCAGTATTCTGTAAATTTCAATCAGATCCCCCCTCATCCTTCTAAACTCCATGGAGTATAGACCCAGAGTCCTCAAACGTTCCTCATATGTTAAGCCTTTCATTCCTGGGATCATTCTTGTGAACCTCCTCTGGACCCTCTCCAGGGCCAACACATCCTTCTTGAGGTAAGGGGCCCAAAATTGCTCCCAATATTCTAAATGTGGTCTGACATAGTATAGACTTTAAGTAGACACCAGGCAAAGCATTTTCACCTTACAAATTCAAAATGAGGTTCCTTTCACTTTGGTTCTTTTGCAGACACAGTGGTAGGCTTACAGCTGCTTTGATGTTACATTGCCTCTGCCCTGCACACACACAACTGCTTTCTGTTATACCCAGCACATCTATGTAAATTCTCATTGTATCACCAGCCCCTTTGAACTCCACCTCTTCTAACAACAAAACCCCTTTCATAGCACCAATTTTATTAGTAATATAAAACATTGCTTGGCCTCTGCTAGCTAGGTGTCAGATTTCACTCCCCTTCTTGAATGCTCTGTTCAACAAAATGCAAATGGACTGTGCCTCTCTTACATCTCAATACTAGTACACATCAAAACACCCAGACTAGCTGGCTTTAATCCAATTAAGACCCACCCACTGACTAACCCTCTTTTTAGTAATGTTCAATAACGTTATATACGTTAATAGCTTCATGACAGACACTATTTTGTCCATCTTCCTCTTTGTGTATTCTCAGAACAGGCAGCATCCTGGTGATTCTGTTGTATCATCACTAGAGCCTCAGTAAGGGTAGAATATTGTTGGAACTGAGATTGCACCTTTGTGATAAACAATAAATACCAATAGCTTTTTCTCATCGACATAAGGGTCCGCCTTGAATATTCTGTGGACTAGGACCTGAATAGCTTGTAAGATTGTAGGCTGAGGCTGAGACAGAGGCTGTCAACAATGAACATTTGATTGGGTTAGTGGCTGAAGGGATAGGAATACGATGGGGAAGTGTGATTCCAACCAGTTGATGGAGTGTAGGTTCAAAACCCAACATGGACAAGTTGGGCTGAATGGCCTATTTGCATCTTATGAAGTTCACATATTTCTAGCTATAAATTCCTCTCTCCTTGCATAGCACTTTTGCATCACCTCACACTTTGGCAACACCAAATTTCACCTGCTTCCTTTGAACCCATTTCATCCCTGCGGATTCCTTAGTTCATCTAAAGTGGAGATCCCTGTGCCCTGTGTGTAGAACCTGTAACTCACTCTTGCCATGGCCTTAGAATGACACCCAGGATAGAATTCCTGATGGAGTTGCTGACATATAGTGAGGAAAAACAGCTCGTGTCTGAGGGCCAGGTTGCAGCACTCACCCAGGTCATCCTTCATCCATCATCCAATCTGTAACATGTCCACAGAAAATTCCTTTCTCACCCATCTAGAACAGCTATAGATGTTCAGTTGTTGAACTTAAAGTCATACAAATAAAATGGATTGAGAGCTGTTTGAGTTTTACACTCCCATTGTGTTTTTAAAATTTATTTAGTGTTATGGCCAGCATTTATTGTCCATCCCTAGTTACCCTTTAACAGGTAGTGGTGAACTGCCTTATTTAACAACTGCAGTCTGTATGGTATGGGTGCATCCACAGTGCCTTTGGAAGGAACTTGGAGGTTTGAAGCCAGCATAGTTTGAGATTTTCGAAACCATCACCTCTGTGTGCCTGTTGCTTGTTGCCTGACTTTAGCCCGTGTTAAATGGTAGTCATGCTGTTTGAAGAGTTTTATTTTCTGTCTGTCTCTCTCCTCCCAGCTGGTTTGCTGCAGCCTTTGGTTCACTTGGGTCCACATGCCCAGCTTGGCCGTAGGCTGGATTTGGGACTGCGGTCAATGGGGAGGAATGGACGAATGGACATTGGCCGGAGAGGTGACAGGAGGTAGGAGCATCTGCATTGTGTCGAGATAGCATGTGTGCTGGTTTGAAAGAACTTGTGATTTGAAGATTTCATGATGGGAGGGTGCTCTCCAAACTGTGCTGAACTCCCTGCTCATGACGGGTTGGGAAATGTTGAGAGACCAATGAGTTGAACTTCCTCCAACAGCTGTGAGTTGGCTGTTGTGGATCAGTTTGGGCAGGGGCTATCTGATGCTCTTTCACCGATTGGAACATTTCATGGATAACCTGGGCTGTCTGTGTGAGTCAGTTATTCAACTGCGGAGGGCATCGGAGCTGAGCAGGTGGAGAATTGAAACTTGACTGCTCCTGCTAAGCATCAGGTCTCCCTGGGAGCTGAGCCCTGCAATGTGAATTCCCCCCCCCCCCCCCCCCCCCCCCCCCCCCCTCTAACCCCTGGAACTGAGGACTCCCATCCTGCGTCCCGCTCCATGAGCTCCCGTCCCTCACCCCGGCCCAGGACTGTCAATGAAAATTCTCATTGTGTTTTTGAGCTCAGACTGTGTTGGAAATGGTGTAGATGTGGCATCTTATTTTACTGGATTAATTTTACAGGGAAAGTCCTCGAACATGAATGCCATGAACCCCAGCTGTTTCTTTTAACATTTCCATGTTAGCCTGAGGGACTAATCCATTTTACACACCAAAAGTCTCCAACTGTCTTTGTGTTGTTTAATTTCCCTGTTGTGTCAAACAGAGACAATTACAAGCGCATGGGTGGCCAGGGCAGCTCCCAGAAACGGTACCAAGATATGGCGTCAGGGGAAGGACCAGCAAAAAAGGCACGGCATTACATCCCCTCGTACAGCGTGCAGTATGCTCGCTTCTCCCTGGACAGGTAGGTCTCTTCAAATACCTGAGTGCTGTTAGAATTGCGATGGCTGAGAGAATGAGGGGCGCTAGGCTGCAGCTGCCTGCACTGTTCACCCTGATACAGGGTTTTATAACACCACTGGTACATACTTGTGCCAGAGCGCTGGAATGGCCTCTCTCTTGGTCTGAGTCGAATGGTGTGTGTTCGCAGTCTATTTCCTGCTTGAAGGCTTCTCCACTGAGCACTGTCACCACCCTGCATGATTTCCTCTGATTGGTGTATGTGATTGCCCACAGGGTGACAGGATGAAGGTCAGTCTCTAACTCCTTACAGGGTGATGGGACACTGGTCTGTATGGGAATAGGACACAGACTGATGTGACACCATTCAGAGCTGCTGAGTTGAGCCGCAGTGAATTCTACACCATTGATAGGATCAATCGGACCTGCTCTTTGGTGCCAATCTGGTGTGAAGCCTTGGGCTCAATCACTGATATGATATTGGGAGAAGTGAGATGTTTAGGGGTCTTGGCATTTCATCTTTCAGATTGCCAGCCTTTGTGAATGCAGTGTTTTTTACCTTGTTCTACAGCTCTGCTTGTGATGCAATCGAGGTCCAGCGCCGATATCCTTGCCTCCACATCCCAGATACATTCTTCGATAGCAAGCTGTGCTGGGTCAATACATTTCCGTTGAGTGAACCTTTCCAGATAGGACAGAAATGTGTATTCCATGTGATGGAGGATGGATCGGACCTGGCTGAAGGACAAGAGAGTTACGTGGAACCCGCTGATGCAGATTCCACCTACAGTGCCAAGGTGAGCTGAGTGTCTGGGAATGAATCTTACTGTATGCATAGTTTGAATGTCACTCTGAAACATTGCACAGACAGTGTCAGGCTCCTGCTCATAGTATCTTTCTCCCTTACTCGGGCACACATAGAGTGCAGCTCTCCTGTCTCTTCCACATGCACGCGCACGCACACACACACAAACACACAGTGTAGCTCCCCTGTTTCTCCCACGCATGAGCAGAGCAAGTTCCCTATCTGTTTACAGTTGAAACTAAAGTATATTTTGTAAAGATTACAGTATCATCATGTGCATGCTGCACTGCAAATCTTACACTATTCAGCAAGTTCACCTCACAAGATTCCACGAAAGTGCAGATGGTAATCAGGTTGAGTCACACCACTCCAGGGGAAGAATTAACACAGTTTGAAGGGCCAAGCGGCTGCCTCTTGTGCTGTACTTTGGATGAATTTGTTTGCCGTTGAGAGCCTTTTCTGAATTTGAATTGAAGTGCTTGTCTCCAGCCTTTTCGTTGACAGTCCTGATTGGAATTTCAGGTGATACTGTTGTCGTGCCCTGACCTCCAGAAGCTGTATCGCCAAACGTGCACCTTGGCTGAGGCCCCAAAAGAGACAGCTGAGGTTCCTCAACACCCCACCAAACTGATTAAGGTAGGTTCTCCATGCTGGACTTTTGCAAAGGGAGCTTTTTCTCCCATTATCTCGCAAGGGTAATGAATGCCTGCTAGGGTTTGTGCACCTTTTTACCGCAAGCAGGCAGAAGATTTCTGTTTGCGTGAACCTACTCTGCCAGGCTGCTTTAGCAGGGAAAGCATCAGAACTGAGCTCAAATGTCTCCTCAGCCAATGTACCCACACCAAAACGTCCACTGCATTGTGATGATGAGAAAGCATAAATTCAGACCCTTAGGGCAATGGGGTAGAGCTCAGCACCTGGTTGCAGTTGAGATCAAACCAACTCCATGCCATTTGGACATTGACCCTAGGACTTAGTGGTTTAAATAGTTCAGTCCGATGCCACCTGGCATCATTAATAGGTCATTGACCCAATACTCCAGGCCAACATGTTCAGTACTGAGGGAGTGCTGCCCTGTCAGAGGGTTGTACTGAGGGAGCGCTGCACTGTCAGAAGGTCAGTAATGAGGGAGTGCTACACTGTCAGAGGGTCAGCACTGAGGGTCAGTACTGAAGGACTGCTGCCCTGTTGGCTCAGGTCTGAGGGAGCGCTGCACTGTTGCAGGGCCAGTACTGAAGGAGTGCTGCACTGTCAGAAGGTCAGTACTGAGGGAGTGCTGCACTGTCAGAAGGTCAGTAATGAGGGAGTGCTACACTGTCAGAGGGTCAGCACTGAGGTAGTTTTGCACTGTCAGGTCAGGTCTGAGGGAGTGCTGCACTGTTGCAGGGCCAGTACTGAGGGAGTGCTGCACTGTCAGAAGGTCAGTACTGAGGGAGTGTTGCACTGTTGCAGGGTCAGTACTGGGGAGTGCTGCACCACTAGAGGGCCAGTGCGGAAGGAGCGCTGCACTGTTGGAGGGTCAGAATTGGGGAGAGATTTCTGTGAGATCGGCGGTGTGCCGTCTTTTGGATGAGACATTAAACTGAGGCTCCATCTTCCCTTTCAGTTGAAAGTAAAACATCCTCTGGCATTATTTAATGAAGAAGAGGAAAGCACTTTCCAGTGTGTTCTGTGGCCAGTCTTAATCCCTCAACTAACATCACATAAAGATTATCTGGTCATCTATCACTTGCAGCTTGTGGGATCTTGCTGTATGCAAATTGGCTGCTGTGTTTCTCACATTGCAACAGTGACTACACTTCAGAAATGTTTCATTGGCTGTGAAGTACTTTGCGATGTTCTGAGGTTGTGTAAAATGCTATAGAAATGCAAATTATTTCCTGCTGGTGTCTCAGGGCAGTTTGTTTGTTGCCTATTCACCATTTCTGAACTGCCTCTGATTGTATGTGGATTTCATCCTCCCTCTCTCTCTCTCTATCGTTCCTTTATGTAGTTCTTGGTGGGGATGAAGGGCCAGGAGGAAGCCGTGCTGATCGGAGGCTCTTGGTCTCCTTCCCTTGATGGCACATGTCCAGATAAGGATCCCAGAGTATTGATCAAGACTGCCATTCGTACCACCAAGTCCCTGACTGGCATTGACCTGACCGCCTGCACTCAGTGGTGAGTTTTGACCTAGCAGAGGAGCAGGTGGGCACAGTGGGTGTGGGTGCACTTTGCTGTTCTGAAGGATGCAGGAAGCTTGATGGAGGGGCATGACAGGAACATTGATGAAGAGAACACAGTTCATCACGTTAATAAGGGGAGGAAAATTACCCACTTCTACTGTATACTACATCATTCAGTGTTGGTGCATTGCAGGACTTGGTCAATGGAACAAGTTCTTCCCTCACTTTAACGGCACCTTCAAATGTTGGACTCGCAGGGAGTATGCAGAACCTGCTGGTGATGCTGCACAGTGACAAGGCGAGGTGCATTCTCCAGGGTGTCTCACACATATTTCGGAGGGGGGGCAACGTTTTTAGGAGCACTGGGTAAGGGATTGCCTCAGGTGTGAAAAAGCGAGTGAGGAGAATGAGCAGCTTTGTTCATGGGCCATCATAACCATTGCCACACAGGTGTCAAATAGACCCTTGTGCTCTTTGGCTTGTAAGAGCGTGAGCCTTTCCTTCCAGTGCCCAGTGAAGTTGTGCTGGTGGCATGTTGTCCAGATGTGCAGCGTTCCTGCTGCAAACAGCTGGGAGGCTGACGCCTCGTCTCTGGTCATTTGCTGCTGCTCTGTGTTTGAAAGCCTGCTCTGCCATTCAGTGTGATCATGGCTGACCCTCTATCTCAACGCCGTACTCCCGCTCCCTCCCCATACCCCTTGACGCCTTTAGAGTCCAGAAATCTAGCTGTTTTATTTTTCAATACATTCAGTCACTCAGCCTCCACAGCCTCTGTGGTAGAGAATTCCACAGATTCACCACTTTCTGAGTGAAGAAGTTTCTCCCCATCTTAGTCCTAAATGGCCTACCCCATATCCTGAGATTGTGATCCCTTGTTCTAGACCCCCCCAGCTCAAAGAAACATTATTCCTGCATCCAGTCTGTCCAGCCCTGTCAGAATTTTTTGTTTCAATGAGATCTCCTCTCATTCTTCTAAACTCCAGTGAATACAGGCTTAGTCAGCCCAATCTCTCCTCATACGACAATCCTGCCATCCCAGGAATCAGCCTGGTGAACCTTCACCGCACTCCCTCTATAGCAAGTATATCCCTCCTTGGGTAAAGAGACCAAAACTGTAGACAGTACTCCAGGTGTGGTCTCACCAAGGTCCTGTACAGCTGCAGTAAGACATCCTTGCTCCTGTACTCAAGTCCTCTTGCAATAAAGGCCAATGTACCATTTGCCTTCTTAACTGCTTGAGTGCTTGCTCTGTGATTGGTGTACAAGGACACCCAGGTCCCTATGTACATCAACATTTCCCAATCTATCAGCATTTAAATAATACTCTGCCATTCTGATTTTCCTACCAAAGTGGATAACTTCACACTTTTCCATGTTACTGCATCTGCCATGTATTTGCTCGCTCACTCAACTTGTCTAAATCGCCTTGAAGCCTCTTAACACCCTCCTCACCACTCACATTCCCACCTAGTTTTGTGTCGTCAGCAAAGTGGAAATATTAGACTTGGGTTCCCTCATCCCAATCATTGATATATATTGTGAATAGCTGGGACCAAAGCACTGATCCCTGCGGTACCCCACTAGTCACTGTCTGTCATTCCGAAAAGGACCCATTAATCCCTACTCACTGATTCTTGTCTGCTAACCAATTCTCAATCCATGCCAATATATTATCCCCAATCCTGTGTGCTTTGATTTTGCCCACTAACCTCATGTGGGACTTTATCAAAAGCCGAAAATCCAAGTACACCACATCTACTGGTTCTCCCTTATTTATTCTGCTAGTTACATCCTCAAAAAACTCCAGTAGGTTTGTCAAATGTGATTTCCCTTTCATAAATCCATGTTGAATTTGTCTAATCCCGTCGATATCTTCTAAGTGTCCTGTTATCACATCCTTTATAATAGACTCTGGCATTTTCGCGACAACTGATGTTAGGCTAACCGGTCTGTAATTCCCTGTGTTTCCTCTCCCTCCTTTTTTAAATAGTGGGGTTACGTTTGCCACCCTCCAACCTACCGTGACCGTTCCAGAATCTACAGAATTTTGGAAGATGACAACCAAAGAACCTGCTATTTCCATGACCACCTCCTTTAATACCCTGGGACATAGATTATCAGGTCCTGGGGATTTATCGGCTTTCAGTCCTAGTAATTTCTCCAGCACTGTGTTTCTAGTAATACTAATTTCCTTCAATTCCTCCTCCTCACTAGACCCTCGATTCACTAGCATTCCTGGGAAGTTACTTGTGTCTTCCTAGTGAAGACAGAACTAAAGTAGTTGATGAATTGCAGAAAATCCTGGAAAAACTCAGCAGGTTTACAGCATCTGTGGAGAGAAAAACAGAGTTAACATTTCGAGTCCGTATGACTCTTCTTCAGAGCTCCTATCACTGGCCTCCTATCCAGCTTCACCTGCTCCACCCCAGCCCCCCTTAAACAATATAAATTTCATCACATTTTTACTACTCTTAGCTCTGAAGAAGAGTCATACAGACTTGAAACGTTAACTTTGTTTTTCTCTCCACAGATGCTGTTAGACCTGCTGAGTTTTTCCAGCATTTTCTGTTCTTGTTTCAGATTTCCAGCATCCGCAGTATTTTGCTTTTATCTAGTTGTTTAATTGCCCTGCCATGCCTTGTTCTCTATTATAAATTCTCTCGCTTCGGACTGTAAGGGACCGACATTTGTCTTCACCAATCTTTTTCTTCTGACATACTTATAGAAGCTTTTACAGTCCTCTTTTATGTTCCTTGCAAGTTTACTCTCATATTCTATTTTTCCCCTCTTAATCAACCTCTTGGTCCTCCTTTGCTGAATTCTAAACAGGCCCCAATCCTCAGGCTTGCTACTTTTTCTAGCAACTTTATATGACTGCTCTTTGGATCTAATACTATCCTTAATTTCTTGCGTTAGCCATGGTTGGGCCACTTTTCCTGTTGTGTTTTGCGACAGAAAGGAATATATAACTGTTGCAATGCATATTAGCCATTGTTTGAAGGACCTTATGGCTTCCTGGATAAATATTCTGAATAGTAAATGCTGAGGAAATCCCGACTGTTTAAAACTAAATCTCTCCTGGGCCCCAGAGCTTGGGCATTGTTCATCTGTGCCTAATCTCTGCAATGAGGCCCTGTCTCATCTTCACTGGCCTATTTGTGTTGTACATGATATGGCAAACCCGAGTTTGTTGGTAAAGGCAAAACTAGAAGCAGCTCTGAGAAGGATAACTGGTCCTGCTCTCGATTAGCTTGCTTGATCGGCCTCACATTTACTGGCTGAAGATGGGGAGGGAGCTCGGTGTGCAGGCGGTTCAGGTCAATAGGTGGAATTGGTCTGGGGTCTCTCTCTACCCCCATCATTGGGCCAGATGATGTTCACAAATGTCCCTGTTCATGTTCTGTGGGATGGGGTTGGGGGTGGAGAAGAGAGGAAGTTCCCAGCATAAAGAAAATGGACAGGGAAGGATTGCATTACTAAGTCTACCTGTGTGAGGCCAACTGAAGCCCTGACCTTGGACTCTCGCCTGATCTACCTGGAGTCTGGTGGCTGTTGCCCGTCACTGTGATTGTGGGGTGGGTGGAGGGGGTCCCACTATTTATCACTGTCTTCTGAACCAGATGCCCTTTCCCCTGGGGAAAACCTGAGAGCTGAGCCTATCTATGCAGCTGATGAAGAGGGCAGCGGGAAGGCAATTAGGCACAGGGGGAATGAAAGCCTTGTTGGGAAAGGGAGGTTAAATTCAAAGGTGCGGAATGACGCGGAACTGTAGACTATGAGCATTGGATTTCTGGTCCTGTGTGCTGTTATATCCAATAACCCTCTTCCCTTGTGACAGGTTTCGCTTTGCTGAGATTCGCTACCATCAGCCTGGAGAGCTCCGTGAAGGGCGGCTGCTCCCAGCCCGTGTGGAGACTGTGGTTGTATTTCTGCCGGATGTTTGGCATTGCCTCCCTACTCGCTTGGAGTGGGACGCACTGTCCCTGGGATATACGCAACAACTGACTGACAGGGAGCAGGCAGAGCACAAGGACACGGACCGAGATGAGGCATTGAATCTTTTTTTATTACTCCATTCTCTTACACAAACACTGACACACACACACTGACACACACACACACACACACACACACACACACACCCCTGTACCCCTCCACTACCATATCAGGAATGATCAGGAGCACTCAGTTGACGTGACCATTTGCCGTCCTTAAAAGTTTCTGACCTTGAAATTTTCAAATGATGGAGCGAAGAATGATTGCAGCTCCTCTTGGCACTCTGTGTGAATGTGGAGGGGGGCTCATTGACACACACACACACACACACACACACACACACAGCAACTGGCCACATCTCAATTCCTCAAACAGAGTCAAATTGGTACAAGAGCTGGCATCTGAGTAAATCTTTAAAAATTAATCCAGTAGTTATCCAGCAGCATCATCTGAAGGATAATTTGGAGTCTGCTCCCAACAGTTCTCACTCTGGAGCAAGGTTTACCTTCTCACTGTGGAACTGTTACTGATGCATAGTGAAAGAAACAGTAACATGCATTCCACTGGCTCCCGGCCAGTAACACATTGTGCCTTTCTTCTTGGGGAGGAGCGGAAGCTGGATTTAAGGATCACAATTACACACGGCACCTTCATTCAGTGCTCTGAATGTTGCACTGGTCAGCCTGTGATTCCCCACAGAGTAATAGAATGTGGGCTGGTGTCTGTGATATCTGCCCTGGGTGCTGTAGGCACACAGTAGTGGGGTGGCTAGCATAGCTGCACAGAGAAGGAAAGAGTAGCACTTGGTGTACTTAACATCCTGAATTAAACAGCCCCTTTTACTCACTGCATAGAAGCTGTGAATATACTTTCTCCACTCTAAATAGCAGACTCTGTATTTCTGATTGAAAACTGAAAACAGCAACAAATTCTTCAGCTCCCAAAATACCTTGTTTAAGGAAATGTGAGTTGGCGTGTGCGCAGACACACACATGCACCAATAATACATCTCTGTGCCACACACACATATACATCACTACCTACTACTCTGTGACATCCCTCCACACCTACTGAAACACTTGTTATGATACAGTTTGCCAGACAATTTGTTGTTCATTCCCCTGACAAGCTCTCTCCCTTCAGCTCCCCATCTGCAAATATAAGGAGCTCTGTCCTGTGTGTGTGTGGCCCATTTCTGCTTTGGCTATTCAGTCTGATACTCCTTGGGTGATTTCCATCTCATTTGACGAACCAACATTACAAAGACCGCTCCTCAGTTCTTCTAAGAGAGTCCTATTCCCAGGCAGGTGTCCATTCAGAACAGAGCTCTTTAATGGTGGAGCAGGTAGTGAGTTATGATACAACTAAGCCTGTCGTTCAGTGGCATTCACAGAAAGGGAAGACATTTAACTTGTGGACTAGAGGTTTTGTATCTACCCTGGACGGGACCTCTCCACAATTCTCCAGTGATATGGGAATGGGAATACTGGCAGCAGGCAATCCAGCTTTCAGGAAGTGCAGTCAGCCAAATTTTCAACACTGGCTCAGAACTTTACTGGCAGAGAAAAGAGGGGATAACACAAGTATGGAAGGTCCCCTGCCCGAGGTTGGCCACTTCAGGACTGACGTAGCATGAGTTGGTAGAGTGACATCTGTACCTAGCAGTACCTGTACCCCAGTATTATACAGTGATAGGCCTGTCGTGACCAGTGCTGTAACCCAACGTTATACAGTAATCAAATTTTGACCTCTGACTGGACCTGGTTCAGGCCGACACCTTAGTCAGAAGTTACGAGCTGCTCCATGTTTCAGTTCAACACTGGAAGAGGTTTATCAGGGGATGAAGAGCTGGGCGCATGTTGTAGAATTACATAGTGCAGCCATGTAGAACCCTGTACACAGGAGACCCTTACTGCAAGAACCTGCTGGCTGATGACTGGTCCTTGCGGCCTCCTACTTGTAACAGACGGAGTTATCACCTACAGTCTCACTGCTGCTGGCTGAAAGCGTGGCCTTGCCTGACTCACGTGGGCAAAATGGCTTAAATAATGGTTTGCTGAAATTTTGGCCCATGTGCCAGCTTCCCTACCAGGCAATGTATTCGTTTGGAGTCCATCTGGACAGGAGAGAAGCAATGAAGGAATTGGCAGCTGAGTCTCTTTAGGGGCATATGACAATCCTGTCCAGCAGAGGCACCAGGCAGTCAGTGCATGAAGGGGGAAAAGGATACCCTGTTACTGCAGAACTGTCATCAAGTTGGGGCTGAGAGATTGGGACAGTACAGAGGGAACTTTTCTTTGCGACTAACCTGTGGTGTGCCTGCCATATTAGTGTTTGATGGGACAGTGTAGGAGAAGCTTCACTCTGTATCTAACCCCGTATTGCACCTGCCCTGGGAGTGTTTAATGGGGACAGTGTAGAAGAAGCTTTACTCTGTATCTAACCCCGTATTGCACCTGCCCTGGGAGTGTTTGATGGGGGCAGTGTAGAGGCAGCTTTTCTCTGTATCTAACCCCGTGCTGTACCTGTCGTGGGAGTGTTTGATGGGACAGTGTAGAGGGAGCTTCACTCTGTATCTAACCCCGTGCTGTACCTGCCCTGGGAGTGTTTGATGGGGACAGTGTAGTAAAAGCAGCATTGCTCTGTACCTAACACCATGCTGCACCTGCCTTAGTGTTTGATGGGATAATATAGAGGGAGCTATGCTCTGTATCTAACACCGTGCTGTACCTGTCCTGGGAGTGTTTGATGGGACGGTGTAGAGGGAGCTTTACTCTGATTCTAACCCCGTGCTGTACCTGTCCTGGGAGTGTTTGATGGGGACGGTGTAGAGGGAGCTTTACTCTGTATCTAACCCTGTGCTGTACCTATCCTGGGACTGTTTGATGGGGACAGTGTAGAGGGAGCTTTACTCTGTAGCTAACCCTGTACTGTACCTGTCCTGGGAGTGTTTGATGGGAACAGCTTAGAGGGAGCTTTACTCTGTATCTAACCCCGTGCTGTACCTGTCCTGGGAGTGTTTAATGGGGTCGGTGTAGAGGGAGCTTTACTCTGTATCTAACCCTGTGCTGTACCTGTCCTGGGAGTGTTTGATGGGGATGGTGTAGAGGGAGCTTTACTCTGTATCTAACCCCGTGCTGTACCTGTCCTTGGAGTGTTTGATGGGGGCAGTGCAGAGGGAGCTTTACTCTGTATCTAACCCATGCTGGGCCTGGCCTCGGGGTGTTGGATGCTCCTATGAAGTGCTTGAATTGTAGTGTCGCATTCCCAAACCTTGAAGAGGAAAATTCGAGAAGCATTGCTGAGCAGCGATTGTTTGCACAAGTGGGGAGAGAAGGGTCTGGCTCCATTAAGCAACTAACAGTTAGTTAGGGTAGTAGAGGAGATGGATGGTCCAAAAAACATTCTGATCGATGTGAGTGGGGAAAGACACGAAACGTTCTATGGAGCCCTTTGCAAGGAGCGCCGTCCCTCATTTAGCAAGATGATCCAAAGTTGCAAACCTCACAGACCACGGCTAGCCCAGGCAGTTTCATTTGGTGGTCAAAGGTATAGGACAGGGTCAAACAGAGGTCTTGTATGTGGCTGTTTGGTGCATTAACAGTCTGCCCTTGGAACCTGGATAGGAAAATGAGCTCAGTGGATACTGCTGGCTGCTCAGAATAATGTAAGTCATATTTTTCCCCTCAGACTGAAGAGAAGATGGAAGAGCAGGGAGAAGATGCACTCCCCACTCCAACCCAGTGGAGCAGTCTGGACCTGAAGACAATGAAAGTAAGACTTGCTTGTGTATCTCACATTTCTGATGACTGCTTGTCTGTGTGCATGTCTATTCACAATAACGTTATTGTCAGTGTGTCATCCTAACTTGAAATCTCTGTTCCTATTCACTTTCCTCTCGGCTATATTTATATCCAAACTCCTATTTTAACTCCATCACACCCAGCAATGGAGTGCTGTGCACAGTTATAGTCAGCTGGAACATAAAGGGGACCACTCAGGCCTCAGATCAATCCAACTGAGAGCTGAGCTGTGAGGAGCAGCTTGTCAAGCTTCAACCTGGATGTCATCTGTGCCTCAGAAGACTTGTCTGAGGCAGAAGTTTCTAGGTTCAAGCCCCCCTCCAGTGATCTGAGCACAAAATCCAGCTGACATTTCAGTGCCAGTAGTTGAGTGTGCTGCACTGTCAGAGGTCTTTAGCATGAGACTTGAAATTGGGGCCCCATCTGCCCCCTCAGTTTCATTGAAATGATCCCACACCCAGTATTTGAAGAATTGGCCTGGTGTTCTGGCTAATATTTACCCCTGAAGCACCATCTCTAACACAGATTACCTGGTCATTGTCACATTACTGTGGCTGCGTTTCCAACATTGCAGCAGTAACCACCCTTGTGAAGCACTTCATTGGCTATGAAGTGCTCAGGACATTCTGAGGCCATGAAAGGCAGTGTATAAATGCAATTCTTTTTTCTGACCTTCAGTCATGGAAAGCTTTGCCTCAGAATATATAAAACACAGCGCAATAGAGAGATTAAGTCTGACGTAATACTTGGATATGTCAAGGAAGCAGGATGAGGGGCACCGGTTTAGACTTGAGATGTGGACATACAGCGTTATGGAGGGGGTGATCAGCATTCTTGGAACCCAAGCTAATTATCAAATTGTCCTTACTTCCTGATTTTTCTCAACATTTCACCTTGTCCTCCCAACCACGGTGTTTTGGTCTTTTGCAAATCCAGTGTGCTGAATGAACGATGAGACTGTGAAGGCATCACTGCAGGAGCAAAAAGCTTAAAAGAGGGTATGAACCTGGATTAAACCAGTGGGCTCTGACAGGTTTTATCATCCTTTTAGGTGGAAGACTTCCGCAGGGAGCTGAAAGCAAGGAACATGAATTCCAAGGGGACGAAAGCTCAGCTTGTGAGCCGTCTAGAGAAAGAGCTGGAAGAGGAGGCAGCAAAGGAAGAGATTGAGAAGGATGAAACTGCAGACCAGAAGGAGGCGGAAGTCGAAGCAACAGAAGAAAAGAGCTCTCCCATGGAGGACCAGAAGGAGGTGAGAATATTGCATGTATATATGGGATACAATTTCAAAATTTTTGTACACAGAAGTGGAGTCAACATTGAGGAAGGAGAGTGTGCAAGAACAGAGAGACCTGGGGGTGATTATACACAAATCTTCAAAGGTGACTGAACAAGTTCATAAAGCAGCTCTCAAAGCATACGGGACTAGGCTTTATTAATCGTGGCAGAGCATGCAAGGTCAAATGGTATGCTAAAACTTGATAAAACACAAATTCAACCTCCACTGGAGCATTGTGTCCAGTTCTGGGCACCATACTTCAGGGAAGATGCCAAGGCCTTCGTGAGGGGGGAGAGATTTACTGGAATGATTCTGAGAATGAGACACTGCAATCACGTTGATAGACTGGAGAGCATAAAAGTCCTTAAGAGGAAATTTGATGGGGGTGTTTAAAATTCCGAAAGATTTAGATAGCGTGAAGAAAAAGATCAATAAGCAGAGGACACAGATTTAAAGCGATCGGCAACAGAACCAGAGGTGACATGAGTGAATACTTTGTTCATGCACTCAGTGATTTGGAGTTGGAAAGCTTTGTTTGAGAGGATGTGGAAACAGTTTCAACTGGAGCCTTCAAAAGGGAATTGGCTAAAAGGAGAAAAATTGCAACGATTGTAGAGAAAGAGCAGGGAAGTTGTACTCAAACAAAAACAAAAATACCTGGAAAAACTCAGCAGGTCTGACAACACCTGTGGAGCGGAACACAGTTGACGTTTCGAGTCTGTATGACTCTTCATCAGAACTAAGGAAATAGAGAAATGAGGTGAAATATAAGCTGGTAGAGGGGGGGTGGGACAGGTAGAGCTGGATAGGGGGCCAGTGATAGGTGGAGGCAAAGAAGAGATTGCCAAAGATGTCATAGACAAAAGGACAAAGGGGTGTTGACGGTGGTGATATTATCTAAGGAATGTGCTAATGGGGACATTAAGGGTAGAAAGCAGGACAAGCTAGTGGCAGATGGCCCTAGTGGGGGTAGGGTAGAGGGAAGGGATCGAAATGGGCTAAAAGGTGGAGATAAATAGATCGAAATAAATTTAAAAATAGGTGGGTAAAGAAGCATATATTTGTTTAAAAATTATAAATTATTGGGAAAAGGGTGGAGATGGAGGAGAGAGTTCATGATCTGAAATTGTTGAACTTAAGTCCGGAAGGCTGTAAAGTGCCTAGTTGGAAGATGAGGTGCTGTTCCTCCAGTTTGCGTTGAGCTTCACTGGAACATTGCAGCAGGCCAAGGACGGACATGTGGGCATGAGAGCAGGGTGGAGTGTTGAAATGGCAAGTGACAGGGAGTTCTGGGTCATGCTTGTGGACAGACTGAAGGTGTTCCGCAAAGCGGTCACCCAGTCTGCGTTTGGTCTCTCCAATGTAGAGGAAACCGCATTGGGAGTAGCGAATGCAGTAGACCAAATTGAGGGAAGTGCAAGTGAAATGCTGCTTCACTTGAAAGGAGTGTTTGGAGCAGCCAGTTAGGACTGAGAGGAGGAGGAATTTCTTCATTCAGAGGGTGGTGAATCTTCGGAATTCTCTACCCCAGAGGGCTGTGGAAGCTCAATCATTGAATATGTTCAAGACAGAAATCTATAGATTTCTGTAGGCTAATAAAATCAAGGGAAATGGGGACTGTGGGGAAAAAATGGCGCAGATGTAGATGATCAACCATGATCTGTTTGAATGGCAGAGCAGATTCGAGGGGCCGAATGGCCTGTTCCTATTTCCTATGTTCATAAGTTCGTTGCCCCCTCTCTGTCTCTCTCTGCTCTCCCCCTCTCTCTGCTCTCCCCCTCTCTCTCTCCTCCCTCGCCCTTTCTCTCTCTCCTCCCCCGCCCTTTCTCTCTCTCCTCCCCCGCCCTTTCTCTCTCTCCTCCCCCGCCCTTTCTCTCTCTCCTCCCCCGCCCTTTCTCTCTCTCCTCCCCCGCCCTTTCTCTCTCTCCTCCCCCGCCCTTTCTCTCTCTCCTCCCCCGCCCTTTCTCTCTCTCCTCCCCCGCCCTTTCTCTCTCTCCTCCCCCGCCCTTTCTCTCTCTCCTCCCCCGCCCTTTCTCTCCCTCCTCCCCCGCCCTTTCTCTCTCTCCTCCCCCGCCCTTTCTCTCTCTCCTCCCCCGCCCTCCTGTTCCCCAGTCTCTCCTACGCACACTTCACCTCTCCCCCCTCGCCCTCACCTGGCCCCCATCGCCCTCCCTCACCCTTTCAATCTTTATCTCCCTCCTGAGCGCTGTGCCGGTTTGCTTGTGTTTTGTTAACCTGACCTGAGTGTTATTGAAACCTGTCCAGGTTGTTGAGGGGAAGCAGCCTGAAGATTCTGCCACTGTGCCAAAGCCAGAGCCTCGCTGCCCCCTTCCAGCTGAGCCTGCTGTGATTGTGCGTCCCAATCGTTCCACCATGGGGGGCAATTTTGGCTGTGCTGCGTTGTCTTTGAGTACACTGAGAAGCTACCGCAATGATTCCAAAGGCCATTCATTTGAGGTAATTTTTTTTTTCATTTTGACTTTGTATGAGTGCCATCCTATCAGAATGTGACAAAGTGTTTCACACTTTTCTGTGACTGCTGAAGTTGGGAGTGGGGCACAATGTTCAGGCCGTGCAGGATGAGCTAGATGCTATATCTAACCCCGAGCTATACTTGCCCTGGGAGTGTTGATGAGGACAGTGTAGAAGGAGCTTTACTCTGTATCTAACCCCGAGCTATACTTGCCCTGGGAGTGTTTGATGGGGACAGTGTAGAAGGAGCTTTACTCTGTATCCAACACCATGATGTACCTGCCCTGGGAGTGTTTGATGGGGACAGTGTAGAGGGAGCTTTACTCTGTATCTAACCCCGTGCTGTACCTGTCCTGGGAGTGTTTGATGGGGACAGTGTAGAGGGAGCTTTACTCTGTATCGAACACCATGATGTACCTGTCCTGGGAGTGTTTGATGTGGACAGTGTAGAGGGAGCTTTACTCCGTATCTAACCCCGTGTTGTACCTGTCCTGCGAGTGTTTGATGGGGACAGTGTAGTGGGAGCTTTCCTCTGTTCCTAATCTTTACCGGACCTGTCCCGTCATTTCAGTTTTCTCATGATGGTGATGCATTGGAGAAGGAAGATTTGATTTTGGGTCTGACTGTGTTTTGCTCCTAGGTTTTGTGGCTTGCTGAGCTGTTTGGTGAGATGCTGCAAAGGGACTTCGGGTACGCCATCTACAAGGCCCTGCTTGCATTCCCAGAGAGGAAGCCGGAGGAGGTGGTGGTGAAGCCGAAGGCAGCAAGTGCCAATGAAGATCATGGAGAAAAAGATCAGAAGGAGGTTGAGCAGGAGGAAAAGTTAAAACAGCCTAAGGAAGAAACTGAGGAGGCGAAGGAAGCAGAGGAGCTGATGGAGGCAGAGGAGATGAAGGAAGCAAGTGACCTGCCCACTAAAGCCACTGCAATGGAAGAGGATGAGAACTGGGACTGGGAGCTGACAAAGGTACAGTCAGTGAGAAAGGGGAAGCTTGAGAGAGAGAGATAGGGGCATTTGAGCCAATGGAATTCAGAGATGTGAAGGGTTTGAATTGTTGCTTTTGGCTCATGGTTAAGGCCAATGCAGTGGAAAGAGAGAGACCGATACAGGACCAATCTGATCAAGGAGATGTGTTATGACCACAGCCGATGTTTAATTGCTGCACAAACCAAATCCCAGGGGAACCTTGGCTTACAGGCAGACCCTTTTTTTTTGTATTCTGAAAACGCAAAGATGCACTGATCTCGGTAGCAAGAAGTCCAGGAACACTTGGATTTAAAAAATTACAAGTGCAAGTTTTGTCAACAAGAATAAAAGAAAACTTCACAGAAGATTGCAGTTGCATAGTTGAACTTAGTCTTACAAACATTCCCCTGAAAAGACACACTACTCGGTCAGACCAACAAGTAAACTTCTTCCACGCAACTCTCCCTTATAAACGTCTAACTATAAAAATCCAGTAATGTTACCCAAGGCAAACTGCTGTAGCCTCAATTAAGGCGTATCACATGACCTCTCACCCTCTTCCACTCTGTGATGGAGATCGAAACTTCAGAATAAAACTATTTTTTGCAGCCCAAGACTTATCTGGCTTGACTGGATGGCTGATTAATACAGCATCCTCCCCCAGCCCACAGCTCCAGCCACTACATCTCACAGCTCTAGCCCAACAGCTCAAACAGCTCCCAACTCTAAAATACCTTTCTTCCCTTTCACCTAAAGTTCCATTGTTCTCACACCTCTTTGAAACTCAAATCCTCCCAAATATAAGATCTTTCATGTTTCCATCTTGTCTTTGCTTTCAGATCAATAAAATATAATACCCCACTTCTATTTACTTATGAAACTCCTGCAAGTTGCAAGCATGTTTCTTGTTACTCCTGACTTCCCTTTGATATTCAAAGAAACTCAACTCATCTAAAAATGCAAATGTTAGATCTAACCTATTTACTTGCACCTCAAACATAACACCTCTATCCTTTTCATATTTTAAACCCCCAGACAACCTGTCTCCTATTAATCTGCCCATCTTAATTCAATCATACACACACACAGCTTTTTTCACAGAATAACACAATATTCCCCAAAAATATTTTTTTAAAAATCAGTTCCTCACAGATGGTAACCAATGGGGGGAGGTGGTATGGGGAGAATAACCAATGGGAGAGAAGGTATGGGGAAGGTAGCCAGTGGGGGAAGCAGAAAGTAACCAATAAGAGCGTTTTGAATTGGGTTGATAGCAAATTGAAGCATGAGGAATGGGGAGGAAGGCCAAAGGGAGAGGGGGATATGGAGTATGACTAATAGGAGGGAGACTGTGGAGAGGATAGTCAATGGCAGCTTGCGAGCTAGGGTAAGGGAAAGAAGGAACCCGGCCTGAGAGTTGGGGTAGGAAGTGAAAGGAGAGTGTGGAGCTCTGGGCTGGGGCGTTGTTGGGGCAGTTTCGGGGGAGCTCTGTGCCAGAGGGAGGCGATGTTTGATAGTTGAGGCCAGTTTGTGAACATGTCCTTTCATTGAGTGGAAGAGATGTAAAATATTCTTCACTTCAGCACTGCTGAGATTCACTGGGTGGAAGGACAAACCCTGAGGAATGGTGCTGCTGATGGTTTAAGGTTTATGATTGACTTCTGAACCGTAAGAATCAGTTTGTGGATAAGCCTTTGGCAGATGGAGAAAAGAGACTGAGACTCTGACCCGCTCAGTATTCCCAATGTCCGCAGTATTTTATTTCTGCCTGATCCCAGAGTGCTGTTCCCCCTGTGCTACTCGCCCAGTTAGAGAGTCAAACCCAGAACTTCACATGGTCTCCAACTGTGGTCTCACTGAGTTTCCTCACTACATCTTCATTTTTATATTTGAAAGCTGTTGCTGTAAACCTAACAGTGAACCAGCTCTTTGACATGAGGGGCTGTTTTTAATGAACTTGTGATTCCAAACCCTCTCATCCTTCTGCTCCCCCACATCTCCTAGCCATCCCTCATTAAAAATGTCATTTACTTATGATTAACCAGACCTTTCCAATGTTGATTGCAGCCGGAAGAGGGGATGACTAAAGAAAAGGATGCAAAAGAGAAAGAGTCTGAAGATGATGCACTCCTACAGATTGACGATGTTCTGCTCCTGGAGGAAAACGAGGAAGACTTTGGTGAGGAACAGTTAGAGAACATGGCAACATAGTCCTAACCGTCCCAAAATATTGTGCGGAGGCTGTTGGATCCCATTGGAACCGCTCTTTTAATGCGGTGTATGCCTCTCTCAGAGCTGCAGTTCACTGATCTTCATGTTCACTGTATATATCAATTGTGGTTAACTGAACATAGGTGGAGGGCATTGGTTAGGTTGTTATTTCAGCACATATGAATAGACACTTAGTTACACGGTGTTGTGGTGGAATTAGGAGTTATATACTTGTCATCTTTCACTCTGCAAATAAATCTAAAGCAAATGAAGATTGGCTCCAGTGTCACCCTTCATCTGGCTATCAGGAGGAAAACACTTTGCACCAATCTTTGTCCTTCCGGTGCGGACATCAATAAGCTGTCCGGTATTGAGTTAAATGGGCACCAGCAAGACTCTGGGAAATGCACTCGACGTGGACTGTTCAGAGCACTGGAATTCAGGTGTATGAGACCAGCGCTGTACCACTCCCTGGTGCTTGACCCCAGAAAACCAGGTGGTGAAGGATAGGACTGGAACTTACAAAATTGAGCTTTGATTTGCAGAGGCATATATTATAAACATGCAACTCCTAATCTCAAAATTCACCATTTTAATCTGTTCCATATATAGGAGCCCAAATGACTCCCAGTTAGTTATTTTTTGAAATTCATTCATGGGATGTGGGTGTCACTGGCTAGGCCAGCATCTATTACCCATCCCTAATTGCCCTTGAGAAGTGGTGGTGAGCTGCTGCCTTGAACTGCTGCACCCACAGTGCAGTTATGGAGGGAGTCCTAGGATTTTGACCCAGCGACAGTGAAGGAATGGCGATATAGTTACAAGTTAGGATTGTGAGTGGCTTGGAGGGAAACTTACAGGTGGTGGTGTTCCCATGTGTCTGCTGCCCTTGTCCTTCTAGATGGTAGTGGTCGTGGGTTTGGAAGGTGTTGTCTGAGAAGCCTTGGTGAATTCCTGCAGTGCATCTTGTAGATGGTACATGGCTCGTCCAGTTCAGTTCCTGGTCAATGGTAACCCCCAGGATGTTGATAGTGGGGGATTCAGTGATGGTCATGCCATTGAACATCATGGGGCAATGGTTAGATTCTCTTGTTCGAGATGGTCATTGCCTGGTATTTGTGTGGTGCATATGTTAGTTGCCACTTGTCAGCCCAAGCCTGGATATTGTCCAGGTCTTCCTGCATTTGGACATGGGCTGCTTCAGTATCTGAGGAGTCATGAATGGTGCTGAACATTGTGCAATCATCAGCGAACATCCCCACTTCTGACATTATGATAGAAGTAAGATAATTGATGAAGCAGCTAAAGATAGTTGGGCCGAGGACACTACTCTGAGGAACTCCTGCAGTGATGTCCTGGAAGTGAGATGATTGACCTCCAACAACCACAACCATCTTCCTTTGTGCTGGGTGTCACTCCAACCAGCGGAGAGCTTTCCCCTGATTCCGATTGACTCTAGTTTTGCTCGGGCTCCTTGATGCCACACTCAGTCAAATGCTGCCTCCCACCTCACCTCTGGAGTTCAGCTCGTTTGTCCATATTTGAACCAAGGTGTAATGAGGTTAGGAGCTGAATGACCCTGGCAGAACCTAAACTGAGCATCAGTGAGCAGGTTATTGCTAAGCAAGTGCCGCTTGATAGCACTGTTGATGACCCCTTCCATTACTTCACTGATGATGGAGAGTAGACTGATGGGGCGGTAATTCGCCGGGTTGGATTTGCCCTGCTTTTTGTGTACAGGTCATACCTGGGCAATTTTCCACATTGCTGGGTAGATGCTAGTGTTGTAGCTGTACTGGAACAGCTTGGCTAGGAACGTAGCAAGTTCTAGAGCACAAGTCTTCAGCACTATTGCCGGAATATTGTCAGGGCCCATTGCCTTTGCAGTATCCAGTGCCCTCAGCTGTTTCTTGATATCACATGGAATGAATTGAATTGGCCAAAGACTGGCATCTGTGATGCTGAGGACCTCCGGAGGAGGCATGGGTGGATCATCCATTCGGCACTTCTGGCTGAAGTTTGTAGCAAATGCTTCAGCCTTGTCTTTTGCACTGATGTGCTGGGCTCCCCATCATTGAGGATGGGGATAGTTGTGTAGCCGCTGCCTCCAATGAGTTGTTTAATTGTCCATCACCACGACTCGATGTGGCAGGACTGCAGAGCTTAGATCTGATGCGTTGGTTGTAGCTGTGTCTATCGCTTGCTGTTTACACTTGGCACGCAAGTAGTCCTGTGTTATAGCTTCACCAGGTTGAAACCTCATTTTTAGGTATGCCTGTTGCTGCTCCTGGCATGCCCTCCTCATTGAACCAGGGTTGATCCCCTGGCTAGAGTGGGGGATATGCCGGGCCATGAGGTTACAGATTATTAGAGTACAATTCTGCTGCTGCTGATCGCCCACAACACTTCACGATTGCTCAGTCTTGAGTTTCTAGATCTGTTCGAAATCTATCCCATTTAGCACGATGGTAATGCCACACAACACGATGGAGGGTATCCTCAATGTGAAGGCGGGACTTCATCTCCACAATGACTGTGCGGTGGTTACTCCTACCGATACTGTCATGGACAGATGCGTCTGCGGCAGGCAGGTTGGTGAGGATGAGATCAAGTATCTTTCCTCTTGTTGGTCCCCTCACCACCTGCCACAGACCCAGTCTAGCAGCTATGTCCTTTAGGACTCAGCCAGCTTGGTCAGTGGTGGTGCTCCCGAGCCACTCTTGGGATGGATGTTTAAGACCCCACCCACAGTATGTTCTGTGCCCTTGCCACGCTCAGTGCTTCCTCCTAGTGGTGTTTAAGTTCGAGGAGTACTGAGGGAGGGGGGGTAGGTGTGGTACATGGTTATCAGCAGAAGGTTTCCTTGCTCAACTGAATACTCAATTACTGTACAATTAACATGAAGGGGTGTTTGATGGGGACGATGTAGAGGGAGCTTTACTCTGTATCTAACCCCGTGCTGTACCTGTCCTGGGAGTGTTTGATGGGGACGGTGTAGAGGGAGCTTTAATCTGTATCTAACCCCGTGCTGTACCTGCCCTGGGAGTGTTTGATGGGGACAGTGTAGAGGGAGCTTTACTCTGTATCTAACCCCGTGCTGTACCTGTCCTGGGAGTGTTTGATGGGGACAGTGTAGAGGGAGCTTTACTCTGTATCTAACCCCGTGCTGTACCTGTCCTGGGAGTGTTTGATGGGGACAGTGTAGAGGGAGCTTTACTCTGTATCTAACCCCGTGCTGTACCTGTCCTGGGAGTGTTTGATGGGGACAGTGTAGAGGGAGCTTTACTCTGTATCTAACCCCGTGCTGTACCTGTCCTGGGAGTGTTTGATGGGGACAGTGTAGAGGGAGCTTTACTCTGTATCTAACCCTGTGCTGCACCTGTCCTGGGAGTGTTTGATGTGGACAGTGTAGAGGGAGCTTTACTCTGTATCTAACCCCGTGCTGTACCTGTCCTGGGAGTGTTTGATGGGGACAGTGTAGAGGGAGCTTTACTCTGTATCTAACCCCGTGCTGTACCTGTCCTGGGAGTGTTTGATGGGGACAGTGTAGAGGGAGCTTTACTCTGTATCTAACCCTGTGCTGCACCTGTCCTGGGAGTGTTTGATGTGGACAGTGTAGAGGGAGCTTTACTCTGTATCTAACCCCGTGCTGTACCTGCCCTGGGAGTGTTTGATGGGGACAGTGTAGAGGGAGCTTTACTCTGTATCTAACCCCGTGCTGTACCTGCCCTGGGAGTGTTTGATGGGGACAGTGTACAGGGAGCTTTAATCCTGCTATGCCAGCTCTGAAACCCCACCCATTCGGCCTGGCGTGGCTTCCCTCCCTGTTGTTGTCCCCAGTGTCATTTCTTGTAGTTTGTGATGATGTTTGGTTGTGCTTTCTGCAGGTATCTCTAACGTTGATGAGAAAAAGCCAACTGGGAAAGGGAATGATGCGGAGAGTGAATCCATTAAAGAGTTGGTAAGGAAATGTTAATGCAATCAGAGACAGACAGGCAGCAGGGGAATTCTGAGAATAGCGGCACACAATTCAGAGCCTTTGGGATGAGGTGCTCCCTAGGGAGAACAGTGACTGTCCACTGGGAGACAGGCTACGTAAGCAGCAGGATCAGAGAACGTGACTAGGGAGAGTCGGAGCAAGAGTGAAAGGCTCTGCTATCAGTCACAGCAAAAGGCTGCACACCGGAGCTGGTGGAGCACTGGCTGTGTGCTGGCATGGTGGAATAGGAGGAGGCTGATTGGGTTTTGTGGGGCTGGTGGTGGACAGGGGACTGAGACCCTCATGCTGCACCCAGTACAAGTGTTGAAGCAGAGTTCCCACCCAGCATGCAGCTTCAGTCCAGTCACCACAGCTTCGGAACATTCACGGTGGCTAGAGCTGGAAGGATAGTAACATAACTCTGCTTTTATCCCTCTGTGCAACAGGAGAAGGATGTCAGTCAGATGGTGTCACTGCGCAAGGATCTTCTGCTTGCCTTCATCTACTTTGACCGCAATCTGTGTAGTTACATTCTGGAGAAAGACCTGGAGCAAATTTTGTGCACCTTGGGACTGCATCTGTCCAGAGCTCAGGTATGCTGCAACCTTGCTCATTTATACAGTGTACATGAGCTGCCATTGAATCTGCGTGCTTCCATCACAGCTTTCCTGTTCCTGTTTAATCCCGATTAGTTCCCCCTTCCACTTGAGCTCCAGTCCCATGGGCACCAGCACTGCTCTCTTGTGACTTCACTTTTGGAGTGAACTCAGGCACTAGCTGTTGTGCTGAGAGAGTCTGCAGCCACGCTGTATCCTTTCGAAATCAACATTCTTATGCTTGGCAGCTGGAAACCTGCCTGATTTCCTATGTTTGACCACATAGGTCCCCAAAAGGTGCCCAGTTCAGATCAGTTAACTGTGCAGAGAATCAAGATTTTGAGTGCAAGCTATTCAGGTCACAGTTGAACAGCAAGAGCACAGAATCTGACTCTATTCCTGGGCCCCAAGTAACACTGCTCTCACACCTTGACTGGAGCAATCTTCAGAGTCCCTCTCTGCAAGGCACTTGACTCATATTTGCAAAGGACCTGGCACCTTGGGTGTCCTGTGCGTGCATCTATGATGTAGCACCTTGTGTCACTACATTCAGTGTGGATTCATTGAAGCCTTTTGTCGCACTCATCACTGTTATATTGCCAAGTGTCACATTCAGGAGAGTTGCCACCAAGGGCATGGTGGGAAGTGAGTTAAGTGCCATGGGCTATGAGTCAATCTGTAATTCCTCACTAGATCATTGGACACTGGCCAGTTTGATTGCCCCACAGGGGTGGTGATATGGCTCCTTAAGTGAATAGCATGGGGCAGGACTGCTGAGAGTGATGAGCATGCGTCCCTGGCACCAATCAATGAGAGCTCAGTGAAGGGGCTTGCAATCAATATACCCTAACTCAGATTTGCATACGTGTGTTGCAGATTAAGCAGCTGCTGGGGAAGGTGTGCTCACAGAACATGTGTCTTTATCGAACCCTTACCGATGGCTGGGAAGGAGACCTGGAGAAACTGGAGAACAAGAGCCTTGTGACAGAGGACATGCTGCTAGGTAAGGCTTTTCTTCTTTTGTGTATCCTCCAAACACTGGTGCCAACGCTGTCGAGCCATGAGGAATGGAACTGTGGTTGCTGCTGTTGCTCACTAGCCCAGGGCAATCATTGCTTCCAGTTATGATGCCACTGAACTCCCATGCAACTGCTGATAGCACACTGCATTGTGGGTGCTTAGCCATTGAATCTATTCAAGGCTGAAATCTAGATTTTTGGATTCTAGGAAAATAAGCAGATATGAGGATCAGGCGGGAAAATGAAATTGAGACCAAAGATTGGCCATGATCTTATGGAATGGAGAGCAGGCACGAGGGGCTACATGGTCATAGCTACTTCAGTTTATGTTCACATGTGGCGGAGAAATGGCACAGACTGTCACTCCGGCAGCTACACACTCTCTGTCCAGGAATAAATACCTAACCTGCAGGCATCTGAACTGTTAGCGAGTCCATCGCAAAGTTCCTGTCAACCTGGGCCTGTGCTTCAAACCTGCCTGAGTGCATGCAGTAAAGCCCATGGCTCCATGTCCACTCTCCCCTCATTCCCCTCTTCTCTCGTTTCCTCCTCCCCCTTTTACCTTTTTCTCTCCCCTCCCTACCTCTGCTTTTTACCTGTCCTGTCACCTGATCTCTGTTGCCGCATGGTGGTGTTGTCAGTGGGACTGGGTGGTGGGTTATGGTTGCTTCCTTTGGCTGTTTGTTTAGAGAGGAGAGGAATTCCAGCCTTTGATTGTTGTGCATCTCCCTCAGGGAACCAGCACCTCTTGCCAACCTGCCCCACTGTCACTCCCAGTAAACCAAGGACCCGGTCTGGAGACAACAGCCTGATTGAGTACAATGGCAACATGGTTAATGTTGGGAACTTGATCCAGAAACTGGAGCGAGATGAGAGGAACCGCGCAGAGATGGAAAACAAACTGCAATCAATGGAGTCCCAGTTGGGTGAGCACATGAAAGATGCTGGGGTGGGAGGCATGCTGAAGAGAAGTGTCGAGAGGGGAAAACTTGGAGGGGTAGTGAAGAGATTTGCTCGATTAGTTCCAGGGAAATAGAGGGACTGCAGAAGCCTGAGTTGTTGTTCTGAGAGCACAGAACCAGAAGCTGGAGATTTAACTGAGATATTCCAACTCATAGTTTGATGGAGTAAATAAGGAGAAAGTGTTTCCACTGGGAGGAAGCTAGGTAACCAGAGGACACAGATTTAAATGGCAAAAGAACCAGAAGTGAGATGAGAACTTGTTTAATGCAGAGAGGGGCGGTGGAAGCAGATCTGGACGTAACTTGAGAAAAAGGAGTTTGGATGAAAACTTAAAAAGGAGAAATTTGAAGAGTCAAGGGGTAAGAGAGTTATAGTGGGGCTGATTGTATAATTTTTTTCAAAGAGCACAGGCACCAATTGCCAAATGGTCTCTTGTGCATTAAGATTCTGTGATTCAGTGTGAGTGGAGATTGGGGGTGGGATTTTGGGGTTGGAGGTTTAGATGTGGGCGATGGATGGGGATCGGGAGTTGGGCTCTGATGTTACGACTGATGTTTGAAAAATGTTTTCTGTGCAGCTGAAACTCTGGGGAAGCTGTCTTCAAATGACAGCATGAACAAGTCACTGAGCTCAGGGATGCAGGAGATGCAGAAACAGGTGTCTGAACTGGAGGATCGAGTGAAGGCAGCAGAAAAACTCAAGATATTCTATGAACTGCGGCTCCAGGACAACACCAGGAACCTCAACTCTATGATTGAGGAGATTCAGCGCATCATTAAAAAGGTAACGAGCCCCATGTCACTCATCCCCTTCAACACCCCATTGTACAAACACACAAGGACCACCCTGCCCTCCTGTCTCTGAACTGGCCCCAGTTCTGTGTTAAAGTCCACTCTGTCATCATTCAGCTTGTCTCAGTTGGGTGCCTTCGGGGTGGGATAGGGGCAGGTCTTTCAGCAGGCTGGGATGTGTCTCCCAGGGAGGGGTGTGTCTGGGTAATGTGGGTTGTCTCTTTCGGCAGGTGGGTGAAGGATCTGCCAGGGGCGGGGGTTGGAGTAGCGTGTTGGTGCAGAGTTGGCCTGGAGTGACTGTATAACTCTAAAGATTTTTCTTTTGTCTCTCAGAACAACGCAGTGACGGAGAAGAAGGAGAAGTGAGAAAGGGGCCTCGTCCCCAGAGAGAGTGTGTGGACTCCTTGATAGAATACAGTGAGCTAGCATCAGATTCGTATATTGTGACCTGCTTGAACCCTTGCTTTCCTAATCTTATTAAGGCCGAACACAAATACCAAGTGACTCCAAACTGCAAGTTTGCTGAATTGTGCCGTGTGTTTTGATTTTTACATTGGTCCTGTGCATCATATTCAGGATGTACAATAGGGGAACAGAGATCGATGTGTATATTTGTGTGTAAACATCTATGTTTTAGTGGTGCCCTCAGCGGGACCTGCTCTCTCTTTCCCCCATGTCTCCTCCATTGGAGCCAGGGGTGTCGGCATGGTCTGGGCCTTTGCCCGGTCCAGGTGAGTCTGTCGAGGCTTCATTTCCCCATGTAACACATGGCAGGGCTCACTAGAGAAAACAGCATTCCCTGGACCCTTGCTGGGTGCAGGCAACTGATTGTTAGACCTGACCGACCAGAACATTCACTGAGCAAACAATTTCAACCCCCTTTCCAGCTCTCCCCCTAGGCCAAGGCTTGTGGGAATAGATTTCTCTCCCTCCACAGCTGCCTTTCCTTAGACCCTTGTTGCCCCGTCCTCTGTCAGGATGTCACAGTATTTACAATATAAAGATTCTTCACTGTTTTTAAAATGTTTGGTGTGTGTTGTGTTTATTTGTTCCGGGGTTAATTGTTGAGTCGAACTGTTGCTCAGTGGTGTGCTGTCATGAGCACTTGGGCACAGAGCACTGTGAATGCTCAATCCTGCAGCCAGGTTGCTGACACATGGTTGGGTGGTGGGGACGTGCCATTGCAGCTTTACACTCAGAGCCTCAGGAAAGGGAGACTCACTCTGATGTGGTATCTTTGATGAACGGACCACAGGAGTCTCAGGTACAGGTTACGATCGTTTATTCGAGCAATTGCAAGGAGGGCACCATCTCAATACAGCTAGAGACAGTACTCTGCTAGACTACAAGTGTTCACCACATTTATACACTATTGGTCACGTACAAGAACATCCTCCAGATTCCGATCTTGTCAACATATAGGTTTACATTAAGCAGACAAGTCTCTGGTACAAAGGTACGTGCGTCACCTGACCCTACTTTCACCCCGGCGACCTTTCCCCTATCTCCACTATGACCATCTGTTCTTCCCTTATTTACTACAAACAAACCCAATCTTGGTTGTTTTTCTAACCTAAGGCTCCAGTCAGACTCGCAGAACACCCAACCTATCATAGTTGCATTTTTCTTTGTCCATTATGGCCTGGCTGGTAATCACGAGCTCTAAGTTGTGTGCAAGGTTCAAATCTCTCTCTATTCAGCCTGACATTTAACTGTTAATTGCAGGCTTCGCATGCTTAGGTGTATTTTAAGTGACCACAGAGACCTTTAATAGATTCTTACTGCATCCCTATACTTTTTATCTTGTCAACATATATTTCTACTGTATCCTTATATTTCCCCCCTAACAGTCCCCCCTTTTGGCCCTTGGCCTAGCCTAAGGCAGCCAGATACAGTGGTGTTATCCATTCCTTTACCCACCGCCGCTCATTGATGCTGGCCAGTCACCCAGCTTTGGGTTGTAAAAGGTATCATCAGGCCACCTGTATCATCTGGCCCTTCAATTCAGGCCTCAGGCTGACTAAATTCCTTCTCCACCTGTTAAAACTCCCCCAGTGCCACCTTTTTTGTGACTTCCGGGTGCGATGAATCAAGTATGTTAGATAGATAATCAATACCAGCTGAAGTATAACTAGGGCATGGGAGATAATCCTAATCCAGGGGTTTATCTGTACATTCGAGCTCCAGTTCCACAGGTCCTCACACCATGTGGAAGAATCTATTTGTTCAATATCCTCCTTTCAGGCCCTAACCTGTTGCTGCAGTGTACAGTAAGTTCTGTATATCTGCTGAGCCTGTCTTCGAATCGTGGTTAGGTGCTCTGGTAAAAGGGGAATTTCATAGGAGAACTGGTTCAAATAGTCTGTCAGGTTATCCTCTCTTGTATATTTTGACCAGTTCCTGGCGCCTGTGGGTGTAGGCACACTGAATGATTATGGATGGGGCATATCTGGTTGTTCCCGTATTGGATCTTCTGCTGCCACGTGGTGATATAATATCTCCCATCCCCCGTATATGCAACATGGGCCGGTTCTTTTACAGCCCATATAGTCTCCATTGTACAGTTTGCCGCTGCTTTAAATCCACACTTTGCTTCTTCCGTCTCATATAATGGCTGTGAGGTGGCTTCCATACTACACCCTTCTAATGTGGTGCTAACTATATTTCCTTCAATGTCTATTGCAAATGGTGGAATATCGTGATACTTAATATAGTAATTCCCCCGTGTAACCCCAATGTTTTCTACTCTATATAATGTCCTGCCAGGTGTTGACATAGGTATGACAGGTACTACTAATATAATGCCTATTAGCATATTATCGTTCACCATACATTCAACATTCATTTTATATACTCGTGTCAAACCTCTGAGCTGGCAACCGGTCAAGTCATGATCCTTGAGTCATGAAAGATTAAATAAATGCTCATTAGTTACCCATAAAGGGACTACCCCTTCATTAATCTGTCTTAAATTCTCTTGGGCTTGTTCCAGTGCCCAAGATCCAAAGGTGCTGCTTGCTTCATCTGAAATATTTTTTATCCCAATCAGTTTATTGATAGTCCCCGCATGACTTTCAAGCACGGTAGCCAGGTTTTGAAATAACTATGTCATGTCCTGGACTGTATTTAATTGGGTGTTATGAATTCCCTGTCCCCGCTCTAGAATCTCCTTAAGCTTAAAGCTCAGGGTACAGACCTTCTGTTCAACAGTTGTCAGGTTCTGAATTAACCACTGATGTCCCTGTATTGAATATCGTAGCGGCAACATTTATCAGGCTACGCTTAATGCGGTTCCCTCCCAAACCTGATCGCATCTCGCTGTTGAACTGAGATGCAGAGATAAACGAATTGGGGTCATCAGCTGGCCCATTCAAGCCGTATGTAGTGCTCGAATATGGGTTGAGCACCACTGGGGCAGGATGATTCCGGATATGTTCAAGACCAAAGGTACCAGCTTGTGGTGTACATTATCATACAAAACTTCTGATTAACCAGTACCAAACCATTAGTCGGTCCTGGATGCATACTCAGACAAGGTGGGTCAGTCGGTGTGGTTTGAGGGGCTTCAATTATCTCTACTCGGACTGTGGGAGTAGATGTGGAAGGTGGCTGGATAGTGGCGGACCTCCCACGCCCAATCTGAAGCAAACTCTTACTACAATTCGAAAGCACTTGTTCCCCTACTGTTACATTTGTTATTCCCCGTTGCATGTCGCATTCGGCACTGTCCGTGCTGTACCAAAGTTCCTCCTGCGGTGCGGGATGAGCAGTGATGATCCCCGACCTTGTTGCCAGTACTGATACACCCACGACCAGGGTCGTAGACCTGTGGAGACATTAACATCCGCTCCCGTTCTCCGGGTTACTGCTTGGTCAATTGTCATGTATCTTTAACTGTGTGTAATGCCTCCATTTACTTCCCGTTCTCATATCTACAAGTGCGCATGTATCACCTGTCATAATTTCCTTGTATGGTCCGTGTCTGTTCGCTCCGGGCTCACCTTGACCATCACCTTATTCCCCACTTGGTCCATTGTTGCTCTTTAGATTTACCTGTTTCCATATCCTTAATTACCTGTTGGTCTCTGACTTCCTTCCTTAACTCATGCAATTGCTTATTTATTTCCCTCACATAGCCTTGCATCCTTCCTTTTAGTGGTCCTACATCTCCCACTCCTACTATGATTCCCTTGGGTAACTGCATTGCTCTCCTTGTCATTATTTCAAATGGGGTGAACCCGGCGGTCCTGCTTGGGGTAGCCCCTAAGGCGCATTAGAATATTGGGCTGGTCCCTGTCTCTCGAATTGCTTTTGTTATCGATGTGTTTTTTAATTTCGGTCCATCCTTTCCACCATCCCCGAGCTCTGTGGCTGGTAGGGAATGTGGAATTTCTGTTTATATTTAAATTTATACATTTCTTTAATGACTCTTCCTGTGAAATGAGTTCCCTGATCTGAATCCATCTGGATAGGCACCTCCACTCCTTACAATCTACTGTCTCCTGCTGCTGTCCCACGTCGGACCTCAATTCCTTAAACTGCCTACACAACTCTACAGTGCACCTTCTTATCCTATCTTTCAATGGCTCAGTATCTCCACTTCCAGTGACGGTTAAGCGAGCCGCTTAACTCTGTCTGTCATCATTGTGTTAATCCTGTGGCCTTTTTGTACCTCGCAGGCACATTAATACAATCATTAATACATCTATTTAGCCTTTTTCCAGCTTTCCCTTTACCTGTATCCATCTTGTGGTAAATTGTTGTTAAGTATTATTTATCCTTACATTTCAATTCCTGTACTACAGATTCCAAAAAGTTTTACCTCTAAGTTTTTTTTTTCCTGACCATGATCATCTTAAGATTCTCTTGATTTCAGTTTCTCTATTGACTTGATCGTTTATGATGTTTCCTTGGTCTTTGGGCTGTATTAACTATTCCGTGTCAACGAAGATCTCTGTCTCTAGATCTTTGCTTATCTCCCCCTGTGCGTTTCCAATGTGTCAGTTGATGGCCAGATTATCAAATTCATTTCCTTTAAAACAGTTTGTATATTGTGTCCCCTTGCCCTAACTCTTTCTCCTATTTGCCTCATACCATTTTACACATACAACAGCTACCATCTTATCTTGTTCAGGTTACCTGGAGAGACTTTAAAATAAATAAAATATCCTCATAACAGTTTTAAAAACAGAAATCAGGCATTGACATGCTCCTTATCTTCTCAAACAACATTTTATTGTCTCAAAAGTAACCCACGAAACACACAATTTCCAGGGAGGAATCAGTGAGGTGATTTCAGCAGAAATATGATAGTATTCTCCTGCCTGGAAAGTAATTTGAAGAGCACCCCGCTAAATTGTGTCTGACCCACTTCTTTTAGAATTATCCCAGATTCATTAGCTCGGCCAAAATTGGATTTCTGCCAAACTTTGCCAAGGTCTTGATTTTCATATTTTAGGAACAGGCTTTACACATACAAAATCTTGCAGCATTTGAATTAGTGCCAATTGGTTATCAAACCTTTTAAAATGAAAATTCCCTTTTGAGAAATTATCAGGAACCAAACCTCATATTTTAAACTTTGTAAGAACTGTAATTTACGCTATCAAAATTAAAACTACCTCTTTCTTATGTGTATTGATTTGTATCCAAGTTATAATTCCTGTATGTTTATGGACACATTCTTTATCTTAGATAGCATCCTAGTGATTCAAAAGTAACCTGTTAAATTACACTGCACTTTACACCTCGAGATTGTCCCAAATTCAAATAACAGCGCTGTTGGGATGCAGATTTCCTTTCATATTTAATTCCTCTCATTAAAAGAAACCCCTTTTTATCCATTGGAACCACTTAGACCGTGTGTTTATGCCTTTTGGTTTTCCTAGAATCCCTTGAACTTCAGGTAATTTTTCCCCTCAGAATTTTAGAAAACAAACTCGTATGAGTGAATGTAACTCGTATGTATCAATCCCAATCAGCTTGGAAGCTGGTGATGCGAGTCTGCAAAGGGGATGGTTTAAAGGTTGGTTCATCTAACCCTGTCTAGCTTCAGGATACATTCAAATTGCAACCCCTTTTTGCCAGAATTCCCAACTCAAACCTTATACTAAAAACTTTGGAATATTTTAATATACTTTTCCTTTAATCTAACATGGGGCTTTCAACCTTAAAGTCCTGAACTGCACACACAAATAACAATTTACGGAAGAAAACACATTAAAGCTCACATACAAATGCTTCCTTGCACACAAACACACACGTATTTCCAGGTATGTATTTATATTCCTGTATCCTCTCATATTCTAAATGAAATTTCAAATAGCAATGGGAAATAAAGGGATCTTGAAGGCTCCACCTATAGGGACAATCAAACTGACAACATTTCCCCTGCCTGTCAGTGCTTATTAACTCCCCTAGGGGGTACGCCCATTTTCTTTCTCTCTCTCTCTCTCTCTCCCCAGCACAAGCAGCTCTTGTAACTTAGATCAATTCGTTTTTTTAAGTTACAGAAAATTGAGTAGCGGACCTTTCAGATCCCAATCATCCTTCCACATTTTCAGGAAAATCTCGTCATCCCTCACGGGACATTAACCCCCCCAATTTGTTTCTCCCTCCCCCAAGGCTTCCTTAACTGCCTCATAGTCCCCGTGCAGGGCTGTAGCCTTTTCCCGATCTGGGACGTCCCCAGGTTTCGCCCAATCTCCAGTTCTAGACTGCAGGGGGAATCTTCCCCAAATATCCCCTGGGCATTTAGCCTGCACCAGTATGTGGGTATCAAGGGGTTGCATTGCATGGACATCTTGCATTTCCCGCAGTTTGGTCCAGAAATCTAGGTTGTTGTGCTGAGTTTTAAGTCTCAGCAGTTCTTTAAGCAAAAGCTGCTTCTCCCCCGGGCTGACTGGTACCTGCTTAACTTTCTCCGTAACCCTCTCAATCTCTTCATCCTCCCCCTATTCCTCAGCCCCCTTTTTCCCTTCGGGTTTTAATTAGCTTTTCCTAACAGTTATTGCCATAGGGGCCATGGGATCGAATGGGCACAGTGGGGCGGTTGGTTCATATGAGGGCAGAACTGCCTCAGCTCCTTCATAGGTTCTCCTTCGGAGTTTTCCCCCTCTTGCTCAGTGACACTGCAGGCTGCTGCCGCCACTGTTCTGATCTGTCCTGGGTCTGACCTTGTCTCTTTTTCTCTCACCGACTGGAACTTAGCATTAACCCGTCTGCACAACTGCAGGTACAAGGTGATAATGTCCATCATCCCTTTCTTTTCCTTATCCTTTTTCTGCCCTATCCACCACTCTTTTTGTTCTCCAGGAGTTCCCTGTAGGTCCCACCCTTCCTGCTGCGTTTTTATGATTAGTTTTGGCGGCTGTTCCGCTATGAACCTGGTAACGGTCTGCGGTCCCCCAGTCGCGTTCCATAGCGCTATTCTGTTTCCCTGACGCCATTCCGTTTTTATTCCCATCTACCTCCGCGCAGTAAGTTTTGCGCAGTCCTAACAACTTAATTATCTGAGGGATGTGCAGTTTCACTGGGATCTGGCCTCCCTGCGCGGCTTTGGCTAAAGTGATATTTCAAACCCTAACCTGCCAGCAAGGCTCCGCCCTCCTCTTACTGGGATCCGGCCTCCCTGCGTGGTTTGGTCTAAGGTTAGGTTACCCCTCAACCCGTAGCCCACCAGCACGGCTCCGTCCTCCTATTGGGATCCCCTCTCTCTGGTAGTAGTCCGGCCTCTAGCCCACCTGCACGGCTCCTACGCCTATTACCCCCCTGGCGCCTCCTGTCCTGAGTTCTCCTTCTGATTCTTTTGATACTTGACCGGACCATTCTCGGTTAGCCTTACTGCACTAACTACAGGTGGTAAATAAATATACTCACCCACTTTGCAGAGCTGTCCGAGGATCCGATCCAAGTATCCTGCCGACTACGCCAAATTGATGTGGTATCTTTGATGAACGGACCACAGGAGACTCAGGTACAGGTTATGATCGTTTATTTGAGCAATTGCAAGGAGGGCACTATTTCAATGCAGCTTGAGACAGCACTCTGCTAAGCTACTTGTGTTCACCACATTTATACACTTGGTCACATACAAGAACATCCTCCAGATTCCGATCTTGTCAACATATAGGTTTACATTGAGCAGACAAGTCTCTGGTACAAAGGTACGTGCGTCACCTGACCCTACTTTCACCCCGGCGACCTTTCCCCTATCTCTACTATGACCATCTGTTCTTCCCTTATTTACTACAAACAAACCCAATCTTGGTTGTTTTTCCAACCTAAGGCTCCAGTCAGACTCGCAGAACACCCAATCTATCATAGTTGCATTTTTCTTTGTCCAGTATGGCCTGGCTGGTAATCACGAGCTCTAAGGGTGTGCACGGTTCAAATCTTTCTCTATTCAGCCTGATATTTAACTGTTAATTGCAGGCTTCGCATGCTTAGGTATTTTAAGTAACCCCAGAGACCTTTAATAGATTCTTACTGCATCCCTATACTTTTTATCTTGTCAACATATATTTCTACTGTATCCTTATATTTTCCCCCAAACACACTCCATTCATTGTGTTTACAAAGCAGGGCTTAGCACGCATCATTAGCAGCCTACTCCTGTTCCTATATTCCTGTCACCCAGCTCCCTGCAGCACTACCTGAATGTTCTGGGGTGACAGTGGAATGGCTGCAGGTGAGGGACTGATTGGCAGCTCCCTGCAAGCCTGGTTGCAACTTCTCAAACCAGGGCAGCAGTTGGTTGGGATCGCAGCATCTTCTTGTCACTGGTATGAGGGCTGGGGATTGGTGTATTTTTTTTTAATTCATGGGATGTGGGCTTCGCTGGCTGGGCCAGCATTTATTGCCCATCCCTAGTTGCCCTTGAGAAGGCGGCGGTGAGCTGCCTTCTTGAGCCGCTACAGTCCATGTGGTGTAGGTACACCCACAGTGCTGTTAGGGAGGGAGTTCCAGGATTTTGACTCAGCGACAGTGAAGGAACGGCCGATATATTTCCAAGTCAGGATGGTGAGTGACTTGGAGGGGAACTTCCAGGTGGTGGTGTTCCCATGTATCTGCTGCCCTTGTCCTTCTAGATAGTAGTGGTTATGGTTTGGAAGGTGCTGTCGAAGGAGCCTTGGTGAGTTTCTGCATTACATCTTGTAGGTGGTACGCACTGCTGCTACTGTGTGTGTTGGTGGTGGAGGGAGCAAATGTTTGTGGATGTGGTGCCAATCAAGTGAGCTGCTTTGTCCTGCACGGTGTCAAGCTTCTTGAGTGTTGTGGGAGCTGCACTCATCCAGGTAAGTGGGGAGTATTCCATCACACTCCTGACTTGTGCCTTGTAGATGGTGGACAGGTTTTGGGGAGTCAGGACGGTTCGGTTTGTGAGTGGGGGATGAGTGTAAGCTTGAATGTGGGGCTGGAAGTTGTTGTAATTGATTTAATTAATATTACCTGTGCCTCAGCCGTAGAACCTTGCTGCTGCATTGTTCTCTGCGCAGTTAAAATGGACCATCCAAATCTCTGCACCCACATTCCTGAGCCTCGGCTAAACGGTGGGCTCAGGACATAAAGCCAACAGGTATCCGCCCCACCAGCTAAAACTAGGAACATCACAGCATCAACCATCGTGGCTACGTTGTGTATAATCCACAGCAATTTATCAGGCTTCTTTAAAAGCACCTTCAAATCGCTGCTTTTGGGAGCTTGCTGTGCACAAATGAGCCGCTGCATTTTCTGCATTACAAAAATATTGCGTTGGCTGTATAGTGCACTGGAACATCCAGAGGTCATGAAGCTGGTGTGTAGATGCAGGCTAATTCTTTGTTAGAAGGACATCACCACCTCCAGGCTGCACACCATCCTAACTTGGACAGTTTTTGTCATTCTATCATTGTCATTGGTCCAAAACCTTGGAATTTACAAAACTGTGGGAGCACCTTCAGCAGACAGACTGCAGCAGCTCTCTGCCACCTTTTTTTTCAATATTCGTTCATGCCCTAGTTCAGAGGGTATTTAAGAGTCAAGGGTCTGGAGTCACATGTAGGCCAGACCAGGTAAGGACAGCAGATTTCCTTCCCTAAAGGAAGGTCCAGCTGAGTTTTTACAGTAATTGACAATGGTTTAATTACAGATTTTTTTTTATATTGAATTCAAATACCAACATCTGCTATGGCCGAATTTGAACCCAGCTCCACCAGAGCATTTTCTGGGTCTCTGGATTACTAGCCTAGTGACAATACCATTATGCCATCACCTCCCCAGGACAGTTAGGGAGGGGTAATAAACACTGGCTTTGTCACTCATCCTCATCCCAACAAAGAATTCCAAGAAAATATGGATTTCAGTCAAGCCAGTTCTCTGGGACATTGAATGTTGTGCAGTCAAATAGTTAAACATCAGTCCCTGTGACTTGATGCGAAATCAATGACAACATATCGCTGTTGAGGCAAGTGAGATAGTGATTGCACAAGGTGGGTCAGTCAGCAGACGTTTCAGAATTGAGCTTTCGGTTATGAAACAGCTGGCACTGCGATTACATATGAAATGCATTCACGCGGGCGTTGCCGTTTGACAGCTTGAGGCAGATGGTAGATTGCACCTTATCCCGGAAACTTTGCTATTTCCCTGATCACAAACTGTTCCGGACTCTGGGCTGCAGACCTTTCCCAGTGCATTCGACTGGTTGGGCAGCTCACCTGGCACTGGATTCTCATTTGGAATCAGGAATCACCTTGTAGTCTCCTGTGGAACTGCTTGGCTTTCCTTGCCTATTGTAATGGACAGGCTTTTACAATACCAAATTTCAGATTCAGATTCAATACTATTAGAGGTTTCCAATGTTACAACAAGGTTCTGTGTTTCATAGGTATCTGATTGGCTTTGGGACAGCAAAACTCTGGGCCTGATCAGCCCTGTTCCACTCGGCGCCTATTTACCCACGTAAGCTGGTGCCACTCAGCCGTGGCACTCCAGCCTCCGAGCCAGAAGATCGTGGGTTCAAATCCCACTCGAGATTTGAGAGCCGATAATCCAGACTGACACCCTGCTGAGGGAGTGCTACATTCCAGCATCATCTTTTGGATGCAATGTTGAATTGAAGTTCCATCTTACCCACTGAGGAGGATACAAAAGACCCCATGTCACAAATTCAAAGAGGAGGAGCAGTGGTTTCCCCAGTGTTCTGCTGATATTTATCCTGTAATTAGCCATATAAAAGAGAGATAATCTGGTCATTGTGACATTGCTTTTTGTGGGACCTTGCTGTGCACAAATTCTGAAACCGTGAATGCACTTCAAAAATTACTTGATAGGCTGTAAAGCGCTTTGGGCCATCCTGAGGTCATTAAAGGTATCGAAAGACTTGCATTTAAACTTGACTTTTATCCACTCAACTTGGCTCACGCAAATCCATCACACTAACTTCAGCTAACAGAAACACATAGGATGTACAACACAGAAACTGGCTGTTCAGCCCAACCAGTCCATGCTAGCATTCATGAGCTGCCTCCAATCTTTCCTCATCCAAATCGATCATCTGAACCATCTTTTCCCTTCCATCTCGAATGCTTTTCTAGTTTCCCCTTAAATGGATCGGTCCTATTCTACATTCTCATCACTCTTTGGTTAAAGAAGGTTTTTCTGAGTTTTGTATTGGGATTTCTTGGTGACTGACTGAGCAATAAACACAGCAGTGTGCTTCAATGGTACTGTTGGATTGGATGCCATCCTCCCCAAACGATGCAGTGTTTAAAGGAGATCAGAAGGTACGACCAGCACTGGTGAAAGTGCTCCCCACACAATGCAAACTTCCAGGACCTATTAAGGAGTCCAAGTCAGTGACTGGCTCAGGGGTTACTTACACTGAGGTTGTTATTGATTGTCATTCAGATTCCACTCCAGAGAGCTGACCCTCGAGGAAGCACTGCATTGTCAGAGGTGTCATTCCGGTGTTAAACTGAGACACTGTCTGCACGTGGAGGTTGATGTAAAATATCCCATGGCACTAATTTAGAGAGCAGGGGAATTCATCTTTCAACCAACATCTAAACTGTTGAGCTGGCTATTTATTTAGTTGCTGCTTGTGGGAGCTTGCTGTATGCAAGTTGGCAACCGGGCTTCACAATGTGACAGTGACTGCATTTCAACAATCCTTGATTGGCTGCAAAATGCTTTGCGATATCCTGAGGTTGTGAAACGTACTATATAAATGCAAGTCTTTGCACTCTTACAGCTGCTTCACTCAGCCAAGCTTTGAGTTATCTTAGGTTAATCACGTAGATAAACATTAACTGTGGGAGGAGGTCATCTCGTTATCAAGTTGAACTGTGAACAAGCAGCAGTGCAATGATGATTAGAAGAATCCCTGAGCACTTTTAAGATAATAAAATATCCTAGGGCGCTTCACAGGAGTGTCCCAAAGCAAAATTTCAAACCAAGCCGTATCAGGAGATAGTGGAGCAGATGGCCAAAAACTTGATCAAAGAGGTCGATTTGAAGGAGCATCTTAAAGGAGGAAAGGGAGGTTTAGGCTGGCAATTACAGAGTTTGCAGCCTTGATCACTAATGATGGAGGAATGTGCAAAGGTCCGAATTAAAGGAGTGCAGGTATCTCTTCGGGAAAGATGGGGATGTAGTTGGTTCGGAGGAGGTTACAGGGATAAGAAGGGTTGAGAGCATGGAGGGACTTGAAAACAAGATGGAAAGTTTAAAATCGAGGCAAGCATTACCTAAAAGGGGATCCAGAGTAGGTCAAAAATAATGGGTGGACAGGACTTTTTACAGGATGTGGGCGTCGCTGGCTGGGCCCAGCATTTATTGCCCATCCCTAGTTGCCCTTGAGAAGGTGATGTTGAGGCTGGCTTCTTGAACCGCTGCATCCATGTGGTGTAGGAACACCCACAGTGCTGTTAGGGAGGGTGTTCAAGGATTTTGACCCAGCGACATTGAAGGAACGGCCGATATATTTCCGAGTGGCTTGGAGGGGAACTTCCAGGTGGTGGTGTTCCCATGTGTCTGCTGCCCTTGTCCTTCTAGATGGTAGTAGCCGTGGGTTTGGAAGGTGCTGCTTAAGGAGCTTTGGTGAGGTTCTGCAGTGCATCTTGTAGATGGTAGACACACTGCTGCCACTGTGTGTCAGTGGTGGAGAGAGTGAATACTTGTGGAGGGGTGCCAATCAAGTGGGCTGCTTTGTCCTGGATGTTGTTAAGCTTCTTGAGTGTTGTGGGAGCTGCGCTCATCCAGGCAAGTGGACAGTATTCCATCACACTCCTGACTTGTGCCTTGTAGATGGTGGACAGGCTTTGGGAGTCAGGAGGTGAGTTACTCACCGCAGGATTCCCAGCCTCTGACCTGATCTATGTCTTCGTGGGATGTTGTTAAGAAGTCTTTAAGTTGGCATCTCTTGAAGTGACAAAATACTACTGTAGCTTTAAGAAAGAATAGGAAGCTAGGGCACATTTGGGCTCCAGTGAGTCTACCATTAGCAGTAAACAGAAGCCAAGCCTGTGATACTGGTTGGCTAGAAGAATGCCCTGAGGGCTCAGATAGCAAGGCCTCCAGTCAAAAACCCAAAAGTTCAGGTCAGTTTGTTGCAGAGAATTCAGAAGCACTCTCAAGAATTGCAAAAATGTAGTTAGAAATTATTAGTTGTGTTGACACAGGTGCACAGAGTTGGGCTGAATGTTGCAAAAGCTGCCTGCAAAAAGAGTATAAAAATAGGGAAGCATCACTTGGGTCTTTGCCCTTGCCAGGGGACAGCATTTGTCTCAGGGCAGTTGCTGGGGGCATTTGTCAGGAGAGAAAATTAGGGGTCAGTAGTAGAGCACTTCCAAGGAAGTGAGCATTTCTGTAGGATGTTGCCAGTTGATGGGCAATTGTCTTTGGTTAGGTGTTGTCACAAGTACCCAGATCAGTATTAGAATCCAGTATTAGAGATAAAGGTCATTGCCTAAAAGAAAGTGAATTTCCTTTGTTGAAATATTGTCTGCACTCCAGAAATTCACCAAGACTTCTTCGACAGCACCTTCCAAACCCACAACCTCTACCACCTAAAAGGACAAGGGCAGCAGACACCACCACCTGGAAGTTCCCCTCCAAGTCACTCACCATCCTGACTTGGAAATATATCGCCGTTCCTTCACTGTCGCTGGGTCACAATCCTGCAACTCCCTCCCTAACAGCACTGTGGGTGTGCCTACACCACATGGACTGCAGCAGCTCAAGAAGGCAGTTCACCACCACCACCATCTCGAGGGCAATAAATCCTGGACTAGTCAGTGACACCCACATCCCGTTAAAGAATTTTTAAAAAAGTGAAATGTGTCACTGGGCTTTTATGAGCCCAGATAACAAAATGCTGCTATTTCTGTAAGCAGCCTTACTACGTAAGCCACACCTGGGACAGAGACACTGTCTGGATCGTAATCATGGCATTTTGCCAAGTCCAGTCTCCAACTCATCAAGTCTCAACTCACCTATTTCTGAAGCAAACTACTAAGGATTCTGGAAATCCAGAATAAAAACAGAAAATGCTGGGAACACTCCAGGTCAGGCAGCATATGTGGAGAAAGGAACAGACTTAAAAATTGTTTCAACAGAAGTGAGCCAGGTTATCTGAAACATGAACACACACAAAAAAACACACTCTCTCTCTCTCCACTGATGCTGACTGATTTGTTAAAGGTGTTCAGCTTTCTCTGTTTTTAATACACCCGGTATCTGTTGCATGTATTACACTCTCTCCTGTGTTACTGTTTTAACTGTCCAGTCTTCTTGGGTTCTTGACCCTTGTTTAAAGTGCAATGTTTTGCTGAAACTTCTGCTGACTGTTTTATTTTAATGTCCATCACTGAAATGTCTTTGGGTCCTACTGGAGCAGAAGTAATGGCTGCTCCTTATGTCTGCCAAACTCCAGAAAAATAACATTCAGCCAAACCTTATCCTGGTGACTGTAGTTTCCCTTGAATGTAGATTGAATAGGGTGGAGCCACGAGCAAGCTGGGAGCTGTGTCTGGGAACTGCCTCTAATTGACTCTATTAGTCACTGTGAGTTGCAGATTATCAGAGCTGTTTCCAGTTAATGGCTGAAATGACAGATTCCCTGGCTGGTCTATACAGCAACCTCAAACCCAGAGTGCTGATCTTGACAGTGGAAAAATTCTACCCTCCCTCAAACTTCAGCGACAGGATCGGAGCTTCAAGGGACACCAAGAAACTTCACAAGGTGCTGTCCAATCTGGGCTTTGAGGTGGAATTTAAGATTGATTACACAGCAAAGGAGATCCTACAGGAGTACAGCAAAGGTAAATGACCGGGATGAGAGTGAGATTAGACTGAGTGGGAGATCAAAAGGGTGTGGGGACTGAGTTAGACTGGGTGGGATATTAGGCGTTTGAGGGGTAAGCGGGAGAGTGGGATGGGTTGGTATGGGGTGTGTACAATATTTGGATCCTGGTTCAGTGTTAGGTTTCGTCCCCACTCACAGAAAGCTGCCGGATTCACGGCTCCTGCTTCATCTCAATAATCTCCAGCCATGGTGGGGAAGGAGTCATTTATGGATCGGACGGTCACCCTGTGAAGCTTAGAGATATCTATTCCATGTTCACACCACAGAGCTGTCCGTCACTAGCTGGGAAACTAAAGGTGTTCTTCATTCAGGTATGTGTGTTTATACTGAGCAAAAAGAGATGGAATTTCTGTGCTTGTTCTGCCCTGTCTTCCTGTATGTGCACTTGTTCTGCCTTGTACCCTTGTATCTACGCCCATTTTGCCCTGTATCCCTGATTCTGCCTGTTCTGTCATTTGCATGATCCAAAATAGTAAACTACTCTGCAGCCACATCATATAAAAAAGAAGTTGGATTGGGAATAGACTCATCAAGGGGCAGACAGGAGAAAAATTCCAGGCAGCAATAGCGAACTTGTAGAAATATTCATGACTTTGCTTCAGTATTTGCCAGTGAGGTGGAACAGGTAGACATGACATCAGAAGGTGAGGTGAGGAATGATCAATTGCATTTAAAATAGAAAGAGAAGAAACATTAAAAAGACTAATCAAACGAAAGACGAGAAAATCTCTCAGCTGGATGGATTGCATCCGTCCAATTTAAAAGAAATCTAGGGAAGAGATAGCAGGACTGTTAGACATATGTCATAGTTTGTTCATAGGCTGTGTGGCACCAGAGGATAACTAACATTCAACCTGTTTTTAAGAAAGGAAATGGAACCTAACTTTGGAATGATAGATCAGGCAGCTTAACATCAGTGACAGGAAAATTAATGGAATCCCTACTGAATAAGAGAAATGAAAACCTGAGAAACTAAAAATATAACAACCAATAGCCTGCATAGCTACCAAAGGGAATGTCTTCCTTGATGAACTCATTGACTTCTTGAGAGACATTATTGTTCACAATTTACCTTATTGATTTTGGAATCAAAAGTACAGGTTCTAAACAAATTGATTGTTGTTAGGGGGCAGGATGCCATGATAGTCACTGCTGAGGACGGCTGCAACACATGACAAGTTATTCATGAACTTGCAGCCTGAGTATATAACTGGTAAATGAGTTTCAACACAGGTAAATGTGAGGCATTACATTTTGGTAAGAAAAGTAAGAGGGTTGCGTTTTGCTTAGAAAATGGGAATCTAAATGGGTCGTGAAGGGATCTGGCAGAACAAATGGTCAAATCACAACAATTTGTGATGCAGAAAAACTCGGGTTAATTTCTAGAGGGATGGAATTGAAAAATAGGGAAATGATGTCAAAGGTCGTGAACATTGATGACATGACAATGGGAGTACTGTGTCCAGTCCTGTTCACCATACCACTGAAAGGATGTAGAGGTACCGGAGAGTGTGCGAAAAAGCATATTACCAGAAGTGTGTAGGTTTACATATAAGGAAAGGATTTACGGGAGATTTACAAAATGATATGAAAACTTTTGATAGATTGGAGACAGAGAGAATGTTTCCACTTTTGGGGAAGAGTAAAAGTAGAAACCATCAATATAAAATAGTCACCAAGAAATCCAACAGAAAATTCAGGAGAAATTTCTCTCACACGGAGCGGTGAGAATGTGGAACTTGATACCACGGAATGGTGAACAGTTCAGACCAATTTAAGAGAGAGCTGGATAAACAGGCAAGACAGAAATATAAAAGGTTATAGTGATGGGGTGAAGGAAGCTGGGTGCAGTCTCATGTGGAGCACAAATACTGACATGGGCCAAATGGCCTGTTTTTATGCTGTAAATTTTATGTAATTTTGTGTACCCATGTATATACATGCCCGATCTATGCTGTACCCCTATGTCTGTGTCTGATCTGCCACAGTACCCCAATATCATGCTCTCGTCTGGACCTGGAAAAATTTATGAATTTTGCTTCCAATTTCCACCCCTCCATCATTTTCACATGGTCCATCTCTGACACTTCCTTTCCCTTCCTTGACCTCTCTGTCTCAATTTCTGGTGATAGACTGTCCACCAATATCCATTACAAGCCTACCGACTCCCACAGCTACCTCGACTACAGCTCCTCACAGCCCGCTTCCTGTAAGGACTCCATCCCATTCTCTCAGTTCCTTCGCCTCCGTCGCATCTGTTCTGATGATGTCACTTTCAAAAACAGTTCCTCTGACATGTCTTCCTTCTTCCTTAACTGAGGTTTTCCACCCACGGTGGTTGACAGGGCCCTCAACCGAGTCCGGCCCATCTCCCGGTCATCCACCCTCACACCTTCTTCTCCCTCCCAGAAACATGATAGGGTCCCCCTTGTCCTCACTTATCACCCCACCAGCCTCCGCATTCAAAGGATCATCCTCCGCCATTTCCGCCAACTCCAGCATGATACCACCACCAAACACATCTTCCCTTCAACCCCCGGCGGCATTCCGTAGGGATCGTTCCCTCCGGGACACCCTGGTCCACTCTTCCATCACCCCCTATACCTCAACCCCCTCCCACAGCACCTTCCCATGCAACTGCAGAAGGTGCAACACTTGCCTCTTTACTTCCCCCCTCCTCACCATCCAAGGACCCAAAAGGGTGAAGCAGCATTTCACTTGCACATTCCTCAATTTAGTCTACTGCATTTGTTGCTCCCAATGCGGTTTCCTCTACATTGGAGAGACCAAACGCAGACTGGGTGACCGCTTTGCAGAACACCTTCGGTCTGTCCGCAAGCATGACACAGACCTCCCTGTCGCTTGCCATTTCAACACTCCACCCTGCTCTCATGCCCACATGTCCGTCCTTGGCCTGCTGCATTGTTCCAGTGAAGCTCAATGCAAACTGGAGGAACACCACCTCATCTTCCGACTAGGCACTTTACAGCCTTCCAGACTAAATATTGAGTTCAACAATTTTAGATCATGAACTCTCTCCCCCATCCCCACCCCCTTTCTGATCCCCCTTTTTTTCCCCAATAATTTATATAGATTTTTCTTTTCCGACCTATTTCCATTATTTTTAAATGTATTTCCATCCATTGTTTTATCTCTACCTTTTAGTCTATTTCGATTCCTTCACCCCACCCCACCCCCACTAGGGCTATCTGTCCCTTGCTCGTCCTGCTTTCTACCCTTAATTAGCACATTCCTTAGCTAATATCACCACCGTCAACACCTCTTTGTCCTTTTGTCTATGACATCTTTTGGTTATCTCCACCTATCACTGGCCCTCTATCCAGCTCTACCTGTCCCACCCCCCCTTAAACCAGCTTATATTTCACCTCTTTTCTATTTTCCCTTAGTTCTGTTGAAGGGTCATACGGACTCGAAACGTTAACTGTGTTCCTCTCCACAGATGCTATCAGACCTGCTGAGTTTTTCCAGGTATTTTTATTCTTGTTTTGGATTTTTATTTTTGTTTTGGATTTCCAGCATCTGCAGCTTTTTTGAATTTACCCCTATATCTGCCCCAGTCACAGCTGATATTGCTTTACTCAGGCCTGCAGAGGATCAGAGCTGGATGATGGTGTGTATCTGGAAACTGATGGTGTGACTGAAACAGACAGCGGCTGCTCTGCCCAGAATTCCTTCTCACATTATGAGGCAGTGCCTGAAGACACTGCTGTCCATTTCTCCACTAGTCCTGGTAGGTATTGCAGAACATGTTACACTCTTGGACATAGAGTATTCAGGCAACTCAGCACAGAGACTGTGCGAGGGAAGGGACAGAGCAAGATAAACAGAGGACGAGGGAGAGAAAGATGAGAGAGAAAATGATTGGGAGAATGGGAAAGGGGAGGGAACATGGATGTAAAGCGAGGCAGAAGGAGAGGAGAGAAGACAGAGTCACACATGTATTCTCACACACCCGGTCTACATCCCTCTCAATCTCACTCTCCCTCACCCTCCCTCAAACATTTTCACTCTCTCTCATGCTCACACCTTGCTGGGGTTTCTGTGGTTAGTTCAAGGATCAGTGCGAGGGCCTCAGCTATTTACAATCTATATTAATAACTTAGATGAGGAGACCGAGAGTAAGTTTGCTGATGAGGTGGAAAGGTAAGCTGGGGAGGATAGAGTCTGCAAAGAGATGTAGACAGGTTAAGTGAATGGGCAGCAAGATAGCAGATGGAGTATAATGTGGACAATAATAGGTTATCAGAGCTAAGTGGGATGCAGATTTCAGGTTATCAGATCAGCCATGATCTGAGGAAATGGCATAGCAGGTTCGAGGGGCTGAATGGCCGACTCCTGCTCTTTATAGAGTCATCGGATTTTACAGCACAGAAAGAGGCCCTTTGGCCCATCGTGTCCGTGCTGGTCACCAAGCCCCTATCTACTCTAATCCCATTTTCCAGCACTTGGTCTGTAACCTTGTATTGCATTTCAAGTGTTCATCTAAATACTTCTTAGGGAAGACGGTGGTGCAGTGGTATTATCACTAGGGGTAATGCTCTGGGGACAGGTAATCTGGAAACCTAGGGATAATGCTCTGGGGACTGGTAATCTGGAAATCTAGGGATAATGCTCTGGGAACTGGCGTTCGAATCCCACCATGGCAGATGGTGGAATTCGAATCCAATGAAAATCTGGAACCAAAGGCTAATGACCACCGCGAAACCACTGCCGATTGTCATAAAAACCCATCTGGTTCACTAATGTCCTTTAGAGAAGGAAATCTGTCCTTACCTGGTCTGGCCTACATGTGACTCTAGACCACCAGCAATGTGGTTGACTATTAAATGCTCTCTAAGCAAGGGCAATTAAGGATGGGCAACAAATGCTGGCTTAGCCAGCAACGCCCACTTTCCATGAACAAATAAAAGGAAATGTTGTGAGGGTTCCCGCCTCTACCAGCCTTTCAGGGAGTGAGTCCCATCCTCTGGGTGAAAAAACATTTCTTCAAATCCCCTCTAATCCTCCTGCCCCTTACCTTAAATCTATGCCCTCTAGTTATTGAAAGTTTTTTCCTATTTACTCTAGCTATGCCCCTCATAATTTTGTACACCTCAATTAGGTCCCCCCTCAGCCTTCTCTGCTCTAAGGAAAACAACCCCCGCTTATCTTATCTCCCATCATAGCTGAAACGCTCCAGCCCGGGCAACATCCTGGTGAATCTCCTCTGCACCCTCTCCAGTGCAATCACATCCTTCCTATAGTGTGGTGACCAGAACTGCACACAGTACTCCAGCTGTGGCCTAACCAGCATTTTACACAGCTCCATCATAACCTCCCTGCTCTTGTCTACAATGCCCCGACTAATGAAGGCAAGCACCCCATATGCCTTCTTAACCACCTTATCTACCTGTGCTGCTGCCTTCAGGGATCTATGGACATGCACATCAAGGTCCCTTTGCTACTCTGTACTTCTCAGGGTCCTACCATTTCATTGTGTATTCTCTTGCCTTGTTAGTCCTCCCAAAATGCATCACCTCACTTCTTAGGATTAAATTCCATTTGCCACTGCTCTGCCCATCTAACCAGCCAGTTTCTATCATCCTGTAGTCGAAGGTTTTCCTCCTCACTATTTACAACACCACCCATTTTCATGTCATCTGTGAACTTACTGATTATACCTCCTACATTCATGTTTAGATCATTAATGTACACTACAAACAGCAAGGGATCCAGCACCAAACCCTGCAATACCGCACTGCACACAGGTTTCCAGCCACAAGAACAGCCTTCGACCATCACCCTCTGCCTCCTGCCACGAAGCTAATTTTGGATCCAATTTGCCAAATTGCCCTGGATCCCATGGGCTCTTACCTTCTTAACCATTCTCCCATGTGGGACCTTATCAAAAGCCTTACTGAAGTCCACGTAGACTACGTCAACTGCACTACCCTCATCTACACAACTAGTCACCTCGAAAAATTCAAATTTGTTAGACATGATCTCCCCCTGACAAAGCCATGCTGACTATCCCTGATTAATCCCTGCCTCTCCAAGTGGAGATTAATCCTGTCCCTCAGAATTTTTTCCAAAAGTTTCCCTATCATTGATGTTAGGCTCACTGGCCTGTAATTACCTGGTTTATCCCTACTATCCTTCATGAATAAAGGTACCACATTCGCTGTCCTCCAGTCCTCTGGCACCTCTCCTGTGGCCAGAGAGGATTTGAAAATTAGTGTCAGAGTCCCTGCAATCTCCTCCCTTGCCTCACATAACAGCCTGGGATACATCTCATCTGGGCCTGGGGATTTATGCACTTTTAAGCCTGCTAAAACCGTTAATATCTCCTCCATCTCAATGCTAATTTGTTCAAGTGTATCACAGTCCCCCTCCCTGATTTCTATACCTACATCGTCCTTCTCCATAGTGAAGTAATCATTTAAAAACTCACCTATGCCTTCTGGCTCCACACACAGATTGCCACTTTGGTGCCTAATGGGCCCTACTCTTTCCCTGGTTATCCTCTTGCCCCCTAATATACTTAGAAAACACCTTTGGATTTTCCTTCATTTTAACCGTCAGTGTTTTTTCAAGCCTCCTCTTTGCTCTCCTAATTTCTTTTTTAAGTAACCCCCTGCACTTTCTATACTCCTCTAGGGCTTCTGCTGTTTTCAGCCCTCGGTATCTACCTTAAGCTTCCCTTTTTTTCCCTTATCCAAACCTGTACGTTCCTTGACATCCAGGGTTCTCTGGACTTGTTGGTCCCACCCTTCACCTTTACGGGAACAATGTTGGCCCTGCACTCTCACTATTTCCTTTTAAGCTCTACCCATTTGACCTCATTTGAGGAACTGCTAACCTTGTTTGTGTGTTTTTAAGTGTGAAGTTATTCGTTACATTAGAAAAACAGAATATTTTTTAAAAGGGGTGAAATGCATAAATGTTGATGTCCAAAGAGACTTGGGTGTGCTTGTACAAGAAACTCAAAGTTAACATGCAGGTGCAGCAGGAAATTAGGAAGGCAAATGGCATGTTGGCTTTTATTGCAAGGGGGCTTGGAATACAAGATTAAAAAAGTCTTGCTACAGTTGTACAAGGTTTTGGTGAGACCACATCTGGAGTACTGCGTACAGTTTTGGTCTCCACCTTTAAGGAAGGATATGCTTGTATTGGAGACGGTGCAGCAAACGTTCACTAGATTGGTCCCTGGGATGAGGGGGTTGTCCTATGATGAGAGACTGAGTAAATTGGGTCTATATTCTCTGGAGGGTTTTGGATGCTCCATCATTGAATACATTTAAGGCTGGGATAGACAGATTTTTGGTCTCTCAGGGAATAAAGGGATATGGGGAAAGGTGGAATTGAGGCCCAAGATCAGCCATGATCTTACTGAACGAGGGAACCAGCTCAACAGGCCAGATGACCGACTCCTGCTCCTGTTTTCTTGAGTTCTTATTGAACCGCTCTGTGACTTCATGGTGATCACTGAGATGATGGCCAGGAATTTTGGTTTTTTGGGTTGGATGGAGGAAGGGGAGGGCCATCGAATGGAGGTCCTGATCCTGCCTCGTGTGTGTGTGGGGAACGCTCACCCGACTGGGGTTTGGCTTGAATTGGCCAATTAGTGGTAAGTGGGCGTGTTTGTTGTCCAACTAAAGATGGTGGGTGGGCCAATAGGAAGCTATCTTAGCATGGAAGGAGTTGCGGCCTGAGTCTGCCATTGCAGGAAAGGGAGAAAGACAGGATGCCTCTTAGCTGGAGATGCCCTCTCAGCAACTTTTAAAGCATTTCAATTTTAAAAATGGCCACAGAATCAGGGCCACAGTCACGGAAGGTGAATCTTTCCACAGGGTAGCCTGTCTCACAGCCATGGCCAAGTAAGCAGAGAGGGTCTCAGAGCCTGCCTGAGTGCTGTCCCCCCAGCCCCTCAGCCTAGAAGCAGGAAGCTGCCACCAGGCAGCTAGGCTGTTCCTGACACGGAGAGCCAGCAGGCTGACTGGAAAATTCCAAGCTCTGATAATTAGTCTTTCTTACAGTGCAGAAGAGGCCCTTCGGCCCATCGAGTCTGCACCAACACGTGAGAAACACCTGACCTACCTACCTAATCCCATTTACCAGCACTTGGCCCATAGCCTTGAATGTTATGATGTGCCAAGTGCTCCATCCAGGTACTTTTTAAAGGATGTGAGGCAACCCGCCTACACCACCCTTCCAGGCAGCGCATTCCAGGCCGTCACCACCCTCTGGGTAAAACAGTTTTTCCTCACATCCCCCCTAAATCTCCTGCCCCTCATCTTGAACTTATGTCCCCTCATGACTGACCCTTCAACTAAGGGGAACAGCTGCTCCCTATCCACCCAGTCCATGCCCCTCATAATCTTGTACATCTCGATCAGGTCGCCCCTCAGTCTTCTCTGCTCCAATGAAAACAACCCAAGTCTATCCATTTTCTCTTCATAACTTAAATGTTTCATCCCAGGCAACATCCTGGTGAATCTCCTCTGCACCCCCTCCAGTGCAATCACATCCTTCATATAATGTGGCGACCAGAACTGCACACAGTACTCCAGCTGTGGCCTCACCAAGGTTCTATACATCTCCAAAATGACCTCCCTACTTTTGTAATCTATGCCTCGATTGATAAAGGCAAGTGTCCCATAAGCCTTTTTCACCACCCCACTAACATGCCCCTCCGCCTTCAGAGATCTATGGACACACACGCCAAGGTCCCTTTGTTCCTCAGAACTTCCTAGTGTCATGCCGTTCATTGAATACTTCCTTGTCAAATTACTCCTTCCAAAGTGTATCACTTCACACTTTTCAGGGTTAAATTCCATCTGCCACTTATCTGCCCATTTGACCATCCCGTCTATATCTTCCTGTAGCCCAAGACACTCAACCTCACTATTAACCACCCAGCCAATCTTTGTGTCATCCGCAAACTTACTAATCCTACCCCCTACATAGTCATCTATGTCGTTTATATAAATGACAAATAATAGGGGACCGAGCACAGATCCCTGTGGTACGCCACTGGACACTGGCTTCCAGTCACTAAAGCAGCCTTCTGTCATCACCCTCTGCCTCCTACAAGTAATTTTGAATCCACCTTATCAAATTACCCTGTATCCCATGTGCATTTGCCTTCTTTATAAGTCTCCCATGTGGGACCTTGTCAAAGGCTTTGCTGAAATCCATATAAACTACATCAACTGCACTACCCTCATCTACACACCTGGTCACCTCCTCAAAAAATTCAATCAAATTTGTTAGGCATGTCCTCCCTCTGACAAAGCCATGCTGACTATCCCTGATCAAACCTTGCCTCTCCAAGAGGAGATAGATTCTCTCCTTCAGAACTTTCTCCAATAGTTTCCCTACCACTGACGTGAGACTCACTGGCCTGTAGTTCCCTGGCTTATCTCTACAACCCTTCTTATATAGTGAAACCACATTAGCTGTTCTCCAGTCCTCTGGCACCTCCCCCGTGGCCAGAGAGGAATTAAAAATTTGGGTCAGAGCCCCTGCGATCTCCCCCCTTGCCTCCCTCAGCAGTCTGGGACACAAATCATCTGAACCTGGAGATTTGTCCACTTTTAAGCCTGCCAACACCTCCAATACCTTGTCACTCCCTATATCAATTTGCTCAAGAACCTCGCAGTCTCTCTCCCCGAGTTCGATACCTTCATCTTCATTCTCTTGGGTGAAGACGGATGTAAAGTATTCGTTCAACACTCTAGCGATGTCCTCTGGCTCCACCCATAGATTGCCCTCTTGGTCCCTTATGGGCCCTACTCTTTCCCTGGTTATCCTCTTCTCATTGATGTACTTATAGAATATCTTGGGATTTTCCCCATTTTTACCAGCCAGAGCTTTCTCATATCCCCTCTTTGCTCTCCAAATTGCCTTCTTAAGCTCCACCCTGCACTGTCTGTACTCCACTAATGCCTCTGCTGATTTGCTTCCCTTGTACCTGCTAAAAGCCTCTTTTCCTTCTCATCGTAACCTGAATATCTCTGGTCATCCATGGTTCTCTGGGCTTGTTACTCCTTCCTATCACCCTAGAGGGAACATGTTGAGTCTGTACCCTCCCCATTTCCTTTTTGAACACCCCCCACTGCTCCTCTATAGATTTCCCCATAAGTAACTGTTCCCAGTCTACCTTGGCCAGATCCTGCCTTATTTTACTAAAATCCACTCTCCCCCAATCCAAAACATTTTTTTGCAACTTGTTGATTTCTTTGTCCATAACAAGCTTAAATTGTACCATGTTGTGGTCGCTATCACTAAAACGCTCGCCCACCACCACCTCAGCCACCTGTTCGGCTTCATTCCCCAGAATTAGGTCCAGCAATGAACCATCCCTTGTTGGACCCTCTACATATTGACCTAAAAAGTTCTCCTGTACACATTTCAAGAAATCCACTCCATCCAAGCCTTTAACACTATGTCTATCCTAATTAATGTTGGGAAAGTTGAAATCTATTGAGATTGTTTTTAGCTGACATGACTACGTTGTTCTCCTTCCCTAGAGTGGCCCATAGACCAGGACTGTGCACATTGGCCAATATCATTGTTTACAGATCACACTGAGATTATATTTCTGTGTTTACAGATCATGGTGCCTTCTTAAGCCCCGGTGGGTCAGTGTTCCTCCAGAGTTTGTGTCAGATGCTGCTCGGGGATCAGAGACACTGGGAGCTACTGCGCATCATGACTCGAGTTAACTGGCTGGTCGCCTGGAACTTTGAGTCCAGAGGACAGGAGATTGGGGGCAAGAAGCAGATACCTTGCTTCATCAGCAAGTTGCAACGAGAGGTCTTTCCATTCTCTGCCAGATCAACCCCAACTCTCCCCACACACCGATAATTCCCAAGCACGTCTCTACCTACTGAGCCTTGATTGCTCCAATGTTTCAATCAACAACTTATATTTATATAGCACCTTGACGGTAGTCAAACATTCCGAAGCACTTCACAGGAATGTGAAATCATCTTATCAAACCAAATCTGAAACCAAGCCACATATATGGAGATATTAGAGCAGAGAATGAAAAACCTTGGTTAAAAAGCTAGCTATGGGTTAGTACCCCTTTGACAGTGTGGCACTCCCTCAGAACTACACTGGTAGTGTTGTCTGGATTTTCTGCTCAAGTCTCTGGAATGCAGCTTAAAGCTACAACCTTCCGGCTCTGATGAAAGTGTGTTAGCAGTGGCCAATAGCCGGAAGAAGGGTGTCTGGGTGAAGCCCTCACTGGGCTCCAGTGAGCTGAGCTCGTGAGATAACTGTCACTGCAGAGCATCAAGTGTTTGGTTTCTAAGATGTGTAGTCTCACCTGCACTGTCAGGGTTTATACAAAGATATTGCAACTTGCTGCTGTTTAGCACAGTCCAGACATTGGGAAAAGGTAACTGGAATCCGGTTTTTTTGTTTACGGGCTTACTGCTCAAGTGGGGAATGAGGTTTTTCTGTAACTCAGTGTCTGAGGGATCCAGCTCAGAGGCTGAATATATTCAGGCGCCTTTCTAATTGATGGATAAGTGCCCTGATTCTCTGGTCAGTCTGTATGTACGCTTTCGTCCTGTCCTCAAAGCAGTAGTTCTGCTTCTACGTAATGTTTCGTTGCAAATAAAACTTGTTTTTTGGCCTGTCAAGAGGTGATTGAGTGAGTGACATTTTCCATTACCTGGTGACTTAAGGGGATTGAGGATCAGCTGCCAGTGTCTGAGTGGGCAGGGCCTTACAGGGCCCAGCAGTGAAAGATCCAAATCTCCACTAGGACAGGACCCCGCTTATTAAATTCCATTCAATTCTTTCCATCACACATCTCACACACCGTTCAGAAAAGGAATTGCAAAAGCAAAACCACAGTTGCTGGAAATTGGAAATAACAAGAGAAAATGCTGGAAATACTCAGCAGGTCATGCAGCATCCATGAAGATCCACAGATATTACCTGATGTGTTGAGTATTTCCGGCACTTTGTTTTCATTTCAGATTTCCAGCATCTGCAGTATTTTGCTTTCGTATCTGTGGTTAATTCACGTTCTCTTCCAAGGATGGTTACCTTGAAGGACTTCTGCTGTTCTCTCTGTCGGGATTTCCACTTTCCTTTTTTACCTTGTTCACCTTCATTGTTTTCTATTTCCTTTTAGTGTTTGATCAGGTATCTATCAGAACTCACATTCACAGGCACTTCTCCGGACATAGAAGGGTCCTGATGAAAGGTCATTGAGCTGAAACATTAACTCTGTTTCTCTCACCACAAATGCTGCCTGACCAGCTGAGTACTTCCAGCATTTTACATAAAGAGTTGCTTTGGATTTGTGTGAACTGTGTTTCACGGATCATCTCAGGATAGATAACAATTCCTCTCCCAAACCTTCCCAAATCTGAGTGTCTCAGTAAAGGTTTATAATGGTCTAATGTGGGAAGCAGGAACAGGAGCATTAAGGATGCACTGGACAAACAGGCAAGAGATTAACAGCATTGAGTTTAATTCTCTTTCGAATGATTACATGGTGGTGTGGCTGGACTCCAGGGGAGACTCACCCCACAGTGGACACAGACTCTGCACTAAGCAGCCCTCTGCTCCAACAGTTTACTGACATTTTCAACCCAAATTACACACAGAAAGAGACCGAGTATTACCCGAATATACGGGGCTGTGTCTGGAGTTGGTCACTGAAAGCAACGCTAGTCTGCATGCTTCCTTTACTGCTCACAAAGAGACATACTGTAAAGCCCAAGTTACTAACTGTTCAGCAGCTCATTCAGCAAGGCCTTGGTGGGCCTAAAACAGGACACCCCAAATCTTCCCAGGCAGACATCACCTATCCTGCAAATACTGGTGCCCTGAATGTGGGGTAAGTTGGGGAGCAGGAGATTCCCTCGAAGTTGATAAGAACTGAAGAGATGACACAGAAACTCCACTCCCCTTTAGACCGACTTGGCCAAGAAACAACAGCAACTATCGCCAGTGTTGCCGAGATGTCTGACCAGACTCTGTCTCGCTGGAAATGCAATCTACAGGGGAGAGAGACACCGCACTCACCCCCACCTCCCCCTCTCGCTCCAAATAACACTCCCTTTTTGGACCACCATTGTTCCTCCCGACCCACACTCAACCCTCGACAGAATCCCATGTCCTCACCACACCTCCACTCATCAATCCTCATCCCTGCTTTACCCCTGGACTCATCCCCACCAGCACATTGTGGCTGAGCTCTGGATTATCAGACAGTTACAAATCAATTCAGTATTGCCCCCTCCAACACCCACCCACCCCCCCGCCCACTGCCCACCACCACACAGAAACATAATTTCGAGCCTTTGAACAGATCGGGAAATGACATTCACACCAAGCTAATTGGCGCCTGGAGAAATGATTCAGTCCTTGATTTCAGATCAAGCTCTCTGCTGATCTAGCACTGGGTTGATGTAAAGGGTCTCACAGTTTAGACGGGAAGTTGGGGGGGGATGCTGTGCCTCAGCAGTGGTGGGGGCTCCATCGGTGCTCAGAGGATCTTCACATCTAGAGAGACAACGCAGAAGATCAAATTAAATTTAAGCCTTCAGTGAGGGGCAGGGAAGGCCAAGAGGAAGAAGGGGTGGAGAAGGGGAGAGGGAGAAGGGGAGAGGGAGAAGGGGTGGAGAAGGGGAGAGGGAGAAGGGGAGAGGGAGAAGGGGTGGAGAAGGGGAGAGGGAGAAGGGGAGAGGGAGAAGGGGAGAGGGAGAAGGGGTGGAGAAGGGGAGAGGGAGAAGGGGTGGAGAAGGGGAGAGGGAGAAGGGGTGGAGAAGGGGAGAGGGAGAAGGGGAGAGGGAGAAGGGGAGAGGGAGAAGGGGTGGAGAAGGGGAGAGGGAGAAGGGGAGAGGGAGAAGGGGAGAGGGAGAAGGGGTGGAGAAGGGGAGAGGGAGAAGGGGAGAGGGAGAAGGGGAGAGGGAGAAGGGGAGAGGGAGAAGGGGAGAGGGAGAAGGGGAGAGGGAGAAGGGGAGAGGGAGAAGGGGAGAGGGAGAAGGGGAGAGGGAGAAGGGGAGAGGGAGAAGGGGAGAGGGAGAAGGGGTGGAGAAGGGGAGAGGGAGAAGGGGAGAGGGAGAAGGGGAGAGGGAGAAGGGGAGAGGGAGAAGGGGTGGAGAAGGGGAGAGGGAGAAGGGGAGAGGGAGAAGGGGAGAGGGAGAAGGGGTGGAGAAGGGGAGAGGGAGAAGGGGAGAGGGAGAAGGGGAGAGGGAGAAGGGGTGGAGAAGGGAGGGGAGAAGGGGAGAGGGAGAAGGGGTGGAGAAGGGGAGAGGGAGAAGGGGTGGAGAAGGGGAGAGGGAGAAGGGGTGGAGAGGGAGAAGGGGAGAGGGAGAAGGGGAGAGGGAGAAGGGGAGAGGGAGAAGGGGAGAGGGAGAAGGGGAGAGGGAGAAGGGGAGAGGGAGAAGGGGAGAGGGAAAAGGGGAGAGGAGAAGGGGAGAGGGAGAGGGGTGAATAAGGGGAGAGGGAGAAGGGGAGAGGGAGAAGGGGTGGAGAGGGAGAAGGGGAGAGGGAGAAGGGGAGAGGAGAAGGGGAGAGGGAGAAGGGGAGAGGGAAAAGGGGAGAGGAGAAGGGGAGAGGGAGAAGGGGTGAATAAGGGAGAGGGAGAAGGGGTGGAGAGGGAGAAGGGGAGAGGGGGATTAGGTGAGTGGGTGGGAGAATGGAGGAGGAGACGTACCTTCTGATCCAATCGCTGATAATCTGTTGATTTTGGGCGTCGATTGGCCTTTGACCTCCTCCCTTCAATAACAACAGCAATAATCTGCAACAGAGAAACCGCATTAAATACAGGGGGTAAACCCGCCCTCATCACAGGGGGTAAACCCACCCCACCCCCATCCCCACAGGGGGTAAACCCACCCCACCCCCACAGGGGGTAAACCCACCCTCATCACAGGGGGTAAACCCACCCCACCCCCACCCCCACAGGGGGTAAACCCGCCCTCATCACAGGGGGTAAACCCACCCCACCCCCACCCCCACAGGGGGTAAACCCACCCCACCCCCACAGGGGGTAAACCCACCCTCATCACAGGGGGTAAACCCACCCCACCCCCACCCCCACAGGGGGTAAACCCGCCCTCATCACAGGGGGTAAACCCACCCCACCCCCACCCCCACAGGGGGTAAACCCACCCCACCCCCACAGGGGGTAAACCCACCCTCATCACAGGGGGTAAACCCACCCCACCCCCACAGGGGGTAAACCCGCCCTCATCACAGGGGGTAAACCCACCCCCACCCCCACAGGGGGTAAACCCACCCTCATCACAGGGGGTAAACCCACCCCACCCCCACCCCCACAGGGGGTAAACCCACCCCACCCCCACAGGGGGTAAACCCACCCTCATCACAGGGGGTAAACCCACCCCACCCCCACCCCCACAGGGGGTAAACCCGCCCTCATCACAGGGGGTAAACCCACCCCCACCCCCACAGGGGGTAAACCCGCCCTCATCACAGGGGTAAACCCACCCCACCCCCACCCCCACAGGGGGTAAACCCACCCCACCCCCACAGGGGGTAAACCCACCCCACCCCCACCCCCACAGGGGGTAAACCCACCCCACCCCCACCCCCACAGGGGGTAAACCCACCCCACCCCCACAGGGGGTAAACCCACCCTCATCACAGGGGGTAAACCCACCCCACCCCCACCCCCACAGGGGGTAAACCCACCCCACCCCCACCCCCACAGGGGGTAAACCCACCCCACCCCCACAGGGGGTAAACCCACCCTCATCACAGGGGGTAAACCCACCCCACCCCCACCCCCACAGGGGGTAAACCCGCCCTCATCACAGGGGGTAAACCCACCCCCACCCCCACAGGGGGTAAACCCGCCCTCATCACAGGGGGTAAACCCACCCCACCCCCACCCCCACAGGGGGTAAACCCACCCCACCCCCACAGGGGGTAAACCCACCCCACCCCCACCCCCACAGGGGGTAAACCCACCCCACCCCCACCCCCACAGGGGGTAAACCCACCCACCCCCACCCCCACAGGGGGTAAACACCTGGGATAAACTCTCTTTTCTCCCATCCCTCAAAAGACACCTGTTCTACTGTGAGGTTCAGGTGGCGGGGGGTGGTGGTGGAGGGTGATGTGGGGGTGGTGGTGGAGGGAGGCGGGGGGTGGTGGAGGGAGGCGGGGGGTTGGTGGAGGGAGGCGGGGGGGGTGGTGGAGGGAGGCGGGGGGGGTGGTGGAGGGAGGCGGGGGGGGTGGTGGAGGGAGGCGGGGGTGGTGGTGGAGGGAGGCGGGGGGGGGTGGTGGAGGGAGGGTGGTGGTGGTGGAGGGAGGCGGGGGGGGTGGTGGAGGGAGGGTGGTGGTGGTGGTCGAGGGAGGCGGGGGGGGTGGTGGAGGGAGGGTGGTGGTGGTGGTGGAGGGAGGGTGGTGGTGGTGGTGGAGGGAGGGTGGTGGTGGTGGTGGAGGGAGGGTGGTGGTGGTGGTCGAGGGAGGCGGGGGGGGTGGTGGAGGGAGGGTGGTGGTGGTGGTGGAGGGAGGGTGGTGGTGGTGGTGGAGGGAGGCGGGGGGGGTGGTGGTGGAGGGAGGGTGGTGGTGGTGTGGAGGGAGGGTGGTGGTGGTGGAGGGAGGCGGGGGGGGTTGGTGGTGGAGGGAGGGTGGTGGTGGTGGTGGAGGGAGGTGGTGGTGGTGGAGGGAGGCGGGGGGGTTGGTGGTGGAGGGAGGTGGTGGTGGTGGTGGAGGGAGGTGGGGGGTTGGTGGTGGAGGGAGGTGGTGGTGGTGGGTGGAGGAGGGTGGTGGTGGTGGTGGAGGGAGGTGGTGGTGGTGGTGGAGGGAGGGGGAGTGGAAATACAATATCTTGCTCTAATATGAAGCATTGCTGAATCCTGCAAGCCAGTGAACATAAGAAATCGGAGCAGCAGTCGGTCCCTGAGCCTCTCGCGGCTGCTCCGCAGATGGCTGATTTAATTGTGCCCTTAAATCCACTTCGCTGCTTGTCCCAATCATTCTTGACATCCTTGTCAATCAAAAATATATTCACATGACCCAGCCTTCACTGCTCTCCAGCTAAGAGAATTTCAACGACTAACAACCCTCTGAGAGATGAAATTCATCTTCATCTCTGTCTTAAATGGGAGACCCCCGATTTTTAAATGATGTCCCTGAGTTCTAGGTTCCCCCATGAGGTGAAACGCTCTCTCAGCATCTACCCTGTCAAGCACCCTCACAATCTTTTGTTTCAATCAGATCACCTCTCATTCTTCTAAACTCCAATGAGTATAGGTCCAACCTGCTCAACCTTTCCTCATAAGACAAACCCATGAGACCATAAGATGTAGGAGCAGAAGTAGGCCATTCAGCCCATCAAGTCTGCTCTGCCATTCAATGAGATCATGGCTGATCTGATAATTCTCAACTTCACTTTCCTGCCTTTTCCCCATAACCCTTGATTCCCTTACTGATTAAAAATCTGTCTGTCTATCTCAGCCTTGAATATACTTAATGACCCAGCCACTACAATAAAGAATTCCACAGGTTCACTACTCTCTGAGAGAAGAAATTCCTCCTCATCTCTGTCTTAAACAGGCGACCCTTTACTCTGAGATTATGTCCTCTGGTCCTAGACTCTCCAAGGGGAAACATCCTCTCAGCATCTACCCTGTCAAGCCCCCTAAGAATCTTATATGTTTCAATAAGGTCGCTTCTCATTCTTCTAAACTCCAATGAGTACAGGCCCAACCTACTCAACCTCTCCTCATAAGAAAATCCCTCCATACCCGGGATCAGCTTCATGAACCTTCTCTGAACTGCCTCCAATGCCAGTATATCTTTCCCTAGATAAGGGATCAAAACTGTTCACAGTGTTCTAGGTGTGGTCTAACTAGTGCCTTGTATAGTTTTAGCAAGACTTCCCTATTTTTATACTCCATTCCCTTTGAAATAAAGGTCAACATTCCATTTACCTTCCCTGTTAGCTTTTTGGGATTCATGCACGAGGACCCCCAAATCTTTCTCCATGTAAATAATGTTCAGCTTTTCTATTCTTTCTGCCAAAGTGCATAACCTCACATTTTCCCACATTGTATTCCATCTGCCAAGTTTTTGCCCACTCACTTAACCTGTCTGTATCCCTCTGTAGACTTTTTGTGTCATCCTCACCACTTGCCTTCCCACCTATTTTTGTGTCATCTGTAAACTTGGCGATAGTACATTCACTTCCCTCATCCAAGTCATTAATATATATTGTAAATAATTGTGGCCCCAGCACTGATCCCTGTGGCACTCCACTAGTTACAGGTTGCCATCCTGAAAATGCCCCCCTTATCCCAACTCTCTGTCTTTTATTAGTTACCCAATCCTCTATCTATGCTAATATACTACCCCCAACACCATGGGCTTTTATCTTATTAAGTAGCCTTATGTGCGTTACCTTATGAAACACCTTATGGAAATCCAAATATATTACATCTACCGGTTCCCCTTTATCTATCCTGCTTGTTACCTCCTCAAAGAATTCTACTAAATTTGTCAGGCATGATTTCCCCTTCATGAAGCCATGCTGACTCTGCTTGGTTATATTATGCATTTTTAAATGCTCTGCTATTACATCCTTTATAATAGACTCCAACATTTTCCCAATGACAGATGTTAAGCTAACTGTCTAGTTATCTGTTTTTTGTCTCCCTTTTTGAATAAGGGTGTTACATTGGCAGTTTTCCAATCTTTTGGGACTTTTCCAGAATCTAAGGATCCTTGGAAGATTACTACCAGTGCATCCAGTATTTGTGTAGCTACTTCCTTTAATATCCTAGGATGCAACCCATCAGGTCCAGGGGACTTATCGGCCTTTAGCCCCATTAGTTTCCCTAGTACTTTTTCTCTATTGATAGTTATTGTATTTATTTCCTCACCCCCTTTTGCCTCGATTATTTAGTATTTTTGATTACAACCAATGCATCCACTATCTTTGCAGCCACTTCTTTGAAGATCTGAGGATGTAGGCCATCAGGTCTCATTCATATAGCCATGACCTTTTCTCCAGTGAAAGTGATTGTTCTAAGTTCCTCCCTCCCTTTGCCTCTTGACTTTCAACTATTCTTTGGATGCTTTTGTGTCTTCTACTGTTAAGAAGGATACGAAATGCTTGTTAAAAGTCTCTGCAATTTCCCAGTGAGCAATCTCACGGCTCAGCCCCCCAACCACCCACCCCCCCCAACCACCCACCCCCCCCAACCACCCCTTACCTTGCGCTTGTTGTGATAGGCGATGTACAGGACAGCAACAATGACTGCTGTGGTCACCAGATAAGCAAAGAAATGGCTGCTCTCTGGCTCATCGCTAGGCACCGAATCAGCACCTATGTTCGTTCCAGCTCCATTCTTCACCAATCCTCCGTCAGCAGGTGCACTGTCGTTAGCCTCCACGACATTCCCGTCCCCGTCCGTTTCTGGTGTCTCCTCATCCTCCTCTTCATTAGCACCACCCTCCTTGCCATCCCCCTCATTGTCCTTGGCCTTATTGCTCTGCCCATCGACTGGCTTCATGTCCTCAGGTACTGCTTGGTTGTCACTGTTCACCTCCTCTACCCCATTCAGTGCCCCATTGCCTTGATTTGCACCAGTTTTTGAACTTTGATCACCATTCTCAACATTGTGGATTTCGCTGCCAGTGGCACTGGTCTTGTCCTCATTGCTAGTCCTGGTCCTGCCCTCAATCTTGCCCACGCTACCACCTGGGATATTGCCATCAGTTCTTCCCTCAGTGTTGCTCTTGCCCTTGCCCATAACCTCAATCTTGTTTGTGCCAGCAGCTCCAGCATTGTCCCCAGTCTTGCCCTGGCCGCCAACCTCGGTCTTGCCCGCGTCCCCACCCCTGGTCTTGTCCGCGTCCACACCCCCGGTCTTGCCCGCGTGCCCACCCCCGGTCTTGCCCGTGTCCCCACCCCCGGTCTTGCTCGCGTCCCCACCCCCGGTCTTGCCCTGGCCGCCAACCTCGGTCTTGCCCGCGTCCCCGCCAACCTCGGTCTTGCCCTGGCCGCCAACCTCGGTCTTGACCTGGCCGCCAACCTCGGTCTTGCCCTGGCCGCCAACCTCGGTCTTGACCTGGCCGCCAACCTCGGTCTTGCCCTGGCCGCCAAACTCGGTCTTGCCCGCGTCCCCACCCCCGGTCTTGACCTGGCTGCCAACCTCGGTCATGCTCTGGCCTCCAACCTCGGTCTTGCCTGCGTCCCCACCCCGGTCTTGACCTGGCTGCCAACCTCGGTCTTGCCCTGGCCTCTAACCTCGGTCATGCTCTGGCCTCCAACCTCGGTCATGCTCTGGCCTCCAACCTCGGTCATGCTCTGGCCTCCAACCTCGGTCATGCCCGCGTCCCCACCCCCAGCATTGCCCCCGGTGCCACCCCCAGCATTGCCCCCGGTGCCACCCCCAGCATTGCCCCCGGTGCCACCCCCAGCATTGCCCCCGGTGCCACCCCCAGCATTGCCCCCGGTGCCACCCCCAGCATTGCCCCCGGTGCCACCCCCAGCATTGCCCCCGGTGCCACCCCCAGCATTGCCCCCGGTGCCACCCCCAGCATTGCCCTCCAGGCTGAGTTGCTTGGTTGCAGGCATGTCCATCCCTGTTGCCCCAGGGGGGCTGCGATCGGTGTCCGGAGCCGGTGGGTCAGGGTCCGGCTTTGCCGCATTTGGATCTGAGGAGAAAGAAACAAGAAATGAGGCTCCCGGCGGGCGGAGGGAGGGACAGAGGGAGGGAGGGATTGGCGGAAATGGGGGGTTTAGGACATCCCCGGGCTCCAGGACACGGGACAAAATCCCCTGAAGCCGCGGCGGGGGGCGGGGGTCAGTCAGTGACCAGTGTCCGGGCGGGGGCCGCACTCACCCAACCACAACAACAACACCACCACCAGCAGCCGCCGCCTCATCCTGTCCGCAATAAGGAGCCGGAGCCGGAGACACCGAACACCCGGAACCCGGGGCCCGGCCCGGAGTCAG